>NC_064624.1:116100508-116403539 GCF_023898315.1 Schistocerca nitens
GCCGCCAGTGCTTTCCGCCAATTCTCCACGCTGGCCTACACCTCGTTGTCTGTGTCAAAATGTTGTCTTCAAAGACAGCGGTTCATGTGACCAGAGATGAAACTCAGGGGGAGACAATTGCGGACTGTATTGTGGGTAATCTAACATTTCGATTTGAAAACGATGCAGGAGCATCTTCATTGCCCCTGCAGAATGCGGCTGAGAATTGTCTTGAAGACGAAACAGCACGACAGTTATGTAATGTTAGCTGCATAGCTTCAGGCGAAATTTCTCACCAGGCCCTCGTACTTGGCGGCAGACACTATTTTCTAGACATCTTTACGCACTCACTGCGAGCTCAGAAATGAGAAGAGCGACGTGATGCTAACTGGGGTTATACTAGAGACACTACCCAACACATCTGTGCAAAGCTTTATCGGATTTTCATAGTCGTTTCCATTTCGCGACCGATCGGAGCTTACTTTCTGAACGCCCCTCGTATATACTCCATTCTGCTTTCCCTTCTTTGCTTAGAAATGGTTTTCCATCTGAGCTCTTGATATTCATACAAGTGGTTCTCTTTTCTCCAAAGGTCTCTTTAATTTTCCTGTAGGCAGTATTTATCTTAACTCCTAGTAAGATAAGCCTCTACATCCTTACATTTGTCCCCTAGCCGTGCCTGCTTAGCCATTTTGCACTTCCTGTCGATCTTATTTTTGAGACGTTTGAATTCCTTTTTGCCGGCTTCATTTACTGCATGTTTATATTTTCTCCTTTCGTCAGTTAAATTCAATATTTATTCTGTGACCCAAGGATTTCTACTAGCCCTGGTCTTTTTACCTACTTGATCCTCTGCTGCCTTCACTACTTCATCCCTCAAAGTTAGCCATTCTTTTTCTACTGTATTTCTTTCCCCCATTCCTGTCAATTGTTACCTTGTGCTCTCCCTGAAACTCTGTAAAACCTCTGGTTTAGTCAGTTTATCCAGGTCCCATATCCTTAAATTCCCACCTTTTTGCAGTTTCTTCAGTTTTTATCTACAATGTGACTTTACCTCTGCAAGTTCTTAAAAATTTCGTGCAGCACAGTAACTATGGCGAATAAGGAAAATAAATTCTAACCTTTATCATTTAAGGATATCTAGCTATAGGTTGCGGAAGAATCAATTTTTTTTCACCGAATAGTTTTCTTAAAATCGGATGTTAGGTATTTTGTAGCTGCCGTCGCACCCGCTCCACTGCTTTGCCGAGAAGACACGTGGCTGTCGCTCTGTGTAGCGCGTGCTGCAGCCACAAGATTCAAACACGTTTGAATTCAAACGTCGCCAGTTGCAGCGGGAGACAGATGTCGCTCACGTAGGACACCTCCGTAACTACTAGAGTTGGGCAACACTATTCTTTTTCCCGATTCGATTCCTACGATTCAATCTCACATTGCGAATCGATTCCTACGATTCATTCTAGTCTGCGATGGCACGATTCTTACGGAATGCAAAAAGTTCTACATCTTACTCACAGATGGCAGGACATGTCTGAAATTGTCAATGGGGTTAGAATCGAACTGTGTCATGATAAGATATGCCAGAAGTAGTTTATTTATGAGTAAACATGCATATGACGTTACAAGTGTGATTCTCGATTTATACGTGTAATGCCTTAATTGTAGAAAGGTCACGTTTGATTTGATTGCATCTATTGTTTTATTTCAGTATGACAGGAAAGGGGAGTCAGTTTGTGCGAAAGGTGGTGCAAAATTACGTGGTATGCCAGTTTGGTTGTGTGGCTTGAACGTATCTAACTACAGATGTCTGTTTTATAGTAACAAAATCTAGCAGTGAGGCAGACGTGGTTTGGCTCATATCACCCTATGTTTTTCCGTGCTAAGACGTCTTTCCAAGTCCATATCACCCTTGTAATTCATAACGCAGGTGACAGCGCTCCCACACAGCAAATTTAGCTTAACTTTCATTTCTTCAAAATACAAAGCATAGGTATTTTGCTTTTAATTTGTGTGAGAACTTGCCGCTGTCACTATTATTTGCGTGAGAAGACGACATACTTCTAAACAGTAGGATTCAATCGTATACGGCGACATTACTTCACTAAAATTTCATATGAATCTCAACAGGATAACATTCGAAAACTCGAAATTATTAATTAAAAAGCTTTTGTTTAAATATAAACTTAAAAATCAAAATCCGTATCTAAATATAAAATTTTATCCAAACTGGTAAAGCCGTTCCCAAGAAACACGAAATTCGCGTTTTTATTTAAAAAATTCTTTTGTGTAAAATCGCATGCTCTAAGGAAAGACACCTATAAACAGATAAACATAAAAACCAAAACCTTAACTACATTCAATACGTACTAACAAAGTTTCACGAGATGGCGTTACAAAAACATGCGAAATAGCGTTGTTACAAATGGAACTATGTAGGATATATATATTGCAAAATTGACTTTTTACGGAAGAATGGAACTATGTAGGTGAACTCAAAAAGCAAAAACCAGTCTAAATACAAAATTTCATCCAAATCGTAAAGGGCCGTTTTCGAGATACGCGAAATATAATACATAATCGTGTGTATAGAGAGTGTGTTTTTTGCGTTGCATCTGCAAGAAATAAGAGGTACGTATTTATTCATCGTACTTGGATTTCTTGATTTTAATCGTGCGTATTGGGAGCTGTGTACTCGCTGTATATCGTTTCTGTCATCGCTAGTTCGTGTATTACTCGCGCAAACTAAGCTGACGTCGGCGCGGTGGCTGATGGTAGCGATAGTAAATGGGAAATGCCTTTACGCTCGTTCCCGCCAGCCACCGCCAAGTGTCAGCTTGGTTATCACGAGTAATATTACGGCCCAAGAACTTCGTTTGTTCGTTCCGAGCTTCCTTTGTTCACGCGCATCCTCCACTTGACTGCCATCTGGCGGTCGTAAACATTCGGCACCACTCGGCATGATTCGGAAGTTGCCTTCGAAGCATAGCGTACTAACAAGGGAACCTCCCCATCGCACCCCCCTCAGATTTAGTTATAAGTTGGCACAGTGGATAGGCCTTGAGAAACGGAACACAGATCAATCGAGAAAACAGGAAGAAGTTGTGTGGAACTGCGAAAAAAATAAGCAAAATACATAAACTGAGTAGTCCATGTGCAAGGTAGGCAACATCAAGGACAGTGTGAGCTAAGGAGCGCCGTGGTCCCGTGGTTAGCGTGAGCGGCTGCGAAACGAGAAGTCCTTGGTTAAAGTCCTCCCTTGAGTGGAAAGTTTAGTTTTTTTTATCTTCGCAAAGTTATGATCTGTCCGTTCGTTCATTGACGTCTCTATTCACTGTAATAACTTCAGTGTCTGTTTTGCGACCGCACCGCAAAACCGTGCGATTAGTAGACGAAAGGACGTGCCTCTCCAATGGGAACCGAAAACATTTGATCGCAAGGTCATAGGTCAACCGATTCCTCCACTGGAAAACACGTCTGATATATTCTATACGACACTGGTGACGGCATGTGCGTCACATGACAGGAATATGTTGTCGACCCACCTAACTTGTACACTTGGCGAATGGGTAAAAACGTTCTTCTACCTTGCCCGATTTAGGTTTTCTTGTGGATGTGATAATCACTCCAAAAAAAGTGATGGAAACATAAGAGTTTGTCACATAAACTGCAACAAATGAATGCAACAGTTTCACAGTCGCACAGTTTTCCCTGTGCTCTGTCAAAACATATGTTTTTAACGTTTTCAAATTTTTCCGTGTGCAGACCGTCAAATCCTGCATATGTCCAAGCAAGTCTGAACATGTCCTGGAATTTTGGAGAGCGAATTTGATTATGTGTGAGTACCTGGACTTTGATAATTGTCTGAAAATAAAAAGATCAAACTTTTCACTTGAGGGAAGATTTGAACCAAGTACTTCGCGTTCCGCAGCTGCTCACGCTAACCACGGGAGCACGTCGCTGCTGAGCTCACACTGTCCTTGATGTTGCCTATCTTGCGCATGGACTACTCAGTTTGTATATTTTGCTTATTTTTTTCATAGTTCCACACAACTTCTTCCTGTTTTCTCCATTGATCTGTGTGGAGTTTTTCAAGGCCTATCCACTGTGCCAACTTATAACTAAATCTGAGGGGGGTGCGATGGGGAGGTTGCCTTGTAAGAATCGATTAATCGTTGGAACTCGGAATCGTCACGACTCGGAAACACACAATCGTTCTTACGATTGTATTGAACGACGATTCGTCCGTATCACGATTCGATTCTTACGATTCTTTATTTAGAGTCGTTCAAATGAACGACTCATTCACGAATCGCCACAACTATTTTTTTTTTTTTTTTGTAACTACACCAGCGGTTGTGTTTTGTCGCCTGAAGCTGTCGCGCCCTGTCGCTCGCTTCTGCCGCTCACGTAGGACACGGCCTTAGGTGGCTTGCGAAATACGATGTAGATGTAGGATGGGGAGTGGACGCTAGAATTTCAGCCCTGCTATACCGCGTAGAGTTACAGTTGTCTGTGCAGTGCTCCGCCGCAGGTGATTTACTGTACTGTGTAGAAGTCCGTTCTATACGATCGACTTTCCGGCTAAAACGGACTGCTCGTGGGCGCGCGGCATGCTTTCGCGTGCGAACTGACAGTGGAGCACGTGGCGAGTACGCTAGTGACGTCAGTGGTCAATTGTCTCTTCCCGAGTGTCGAGTCCGAAAATGCTGAGCGCGCTGCAGAATGCGCATGCGCGTGAAGCGTGGGACTGCCGCGTCGTTTGCTGACGTCGGAAGCTGTATAACCGATTCTCGCCGAGAGCTTTCGTGACACGCTCCAAAGGTTGCACCAGGTCTGTCACTTTTCCCACTTGCGTTCTTACACAGAAGCGGGAACATCCCGAAAGCCCATAGCCACTGCTATTTACGTCCGACAATATCGGTACGCCCACGAAAAAAGCTTACTTTATCCGTGAATAGGAACGTAAGTAGATGGAGGGTTTTGATTGAAAATACAGCCTGTTTCAAAATGAATATACTGGTTTTATGGCTTCGTACCATCTATTAGTTTCTACTTACAATTGTAAGTAATACGTCAAATGAAATAGTAGCTCAAAGTTTTTCTTACAGGAGTTCAATGTGAGCACCATTCGTCATACGGTATAGAGGTGAGTTCTCCCCAAACCTTGATCTGTGACTTTGGACTAATTGTTGCAACAATAGTGTTTCTAAAGTTCGGTGTATCAAGATATCAGGTGGTAGCGGTGGCGCATACACATGTTCCTTTATGAACCATACAAAGGTAAAAATCGAATGGCGTCAGATTGTGTGTGAACGCCGGAGGCCATCCTAGACAAGCTATGTTGTCCAACCACTTGCAGCCAGTCCAGCGGCAAAAGCAGGATGTTTTGCTGTTGCACTACAATGCACGGCCGCATTTCATTCAAAAAACCGTGGAAGCGATCACAAAACTCGGATGGACAACACCGAAACAGCCGCCTTACAGTCCTGACCTGGCTCCATGTGACTGTCATCTCTTTGGGAAACTTAAAGACTCTCTTCGTGGAACAAGGTTAGTAGATGAAGACTCACTTGTGCACGCTGCCAAACAGTGGCTGGCGCTGGTTCCAAGATGGCGTAAGGCAGTTGAGAGGGATGGAAATTATGTGGAAAAATGAAAATATTGTTCCTAAATGATGTATCTACACACTGTAAAACTTTCAAACATGTAGAATAAAAGATGGATTTAAAAAAAATAGTGTGCATTTCTTTTGGAGTGACCCTAGTACCTTGGGGGTGTTCAAAAAGTCTCTCTGCAGTGCCGTATGATTGTTAGCCATGCGTGCCGTATGCCCCAGTGAATATATCGAAGTGAATACAAGTTATTAATTTATTGAATATTCATTTTTACTGAGATAAACGGAACAGTGGAATGTTGGGAGAGTCGACTTGAAGGGAAGTAACCCAGGAAGGCGAACATGGAGAGACTTTTTGAACACCCTGTATAAAGTTCGTGGTCCGTAGTGCTCGAGGCACTTAATAAACGTTAGGTGGGCGTTGGCTCCCTGCACGCACTAATTAGTGTAATTTGTTTGGCAATCCTGCTCTCAGGTGGCTTAACCACTGGCACCGATACATAGTAACAACGATCAAAGCTATTTTCAGTCGTATTGCAGCATTTGGGTTAGTTACCGTTGTAGTCAAATGGCTCTGAGCACTATGGGACTTTACATCCGTGGTCATCAGTCCCCTAGAACTTAGCACTACTTAAACCTAACCAACCTAAGGACATCACATACATCCATGCCCGAGGCAGGATTCGAACCTGAGACCGTAGCAGCAGTGCGGTTCCAGACTGAAGCGCCTAGAACCGCACGGCCACACCGGCCGGTGTTGTAGTCAGCTGGAATAAATCTCAGAGTAACAAACAACTCCACCGAGCCTGCTAACTACCTAGAGTTATACTGATATACTGTATAATGGTCTTTGCACCCCTCCACCCCGCTTTCCCGCCTCCAGTACTGGGAAACCCCATCACGACTGTCACCAGAGAGCCTAACAACTCTAAAAACTATGGGTTCAGTATACAGGGTGATTCACGAAGATATGCAAATATTTCAATATGTTATTCTACAAGCAAAACTAAAGAAAAGAGTTCGTATAAACATAGGTCCGCAAATGTTTAGTTACGGAGTAAAAGGTTTTGCCTAAAATTGATCAGCCTCGCTAATATGAAGCCATCTCAAAACGGTACGACGTTAAAGTAAAGCACGATTTCCATTCACTTTATTGTTATTGGTTTGGTGAATCCAATAAAACATGCCCCAGACGTGTATCTGCAGCAGTTATCCAGAACATCCAGAGAAGCAAAGACGTAATTTCGTAAATTTTCCAATTTATTAACCACTTGGCCCGATTTGTTTTTTTAATTCCAGACAATTGCACACAGTTTTCAGCTGAAGTTGTAGAGAATTTGATTTTGGAAAAATGATGATACTAAAGTTAATTGAAACTGTATCAATGTCTCATATAATCTGCTTCTATTAACACCATAGCACACGTGAATTCAAGTCAAACCGGGAAAAACAAAGCTAGTGTTAAGAAAGTTGTACAGTGTACATATAATTTCACAATACATTCACAATCAATATTCAAAAATGTCTCCACCGAGTTCAGTGCGTTTAGCTGCACGTGTATGAACCGATTTCGTTGCTCGTTTCAGTTTCACAGGGTTTTTCTTAATTTCGTCTGTTGCAATCGTAATGCGAGCAAGTAATGCCTCATGTGTATTGATTTTTTCCTAATGAATTGTGTCTTTCATCCATCGCCATACACAAAAATCCCTTGGTGTTAAATCGGGCGGTCTGGGTGGCCACGGACGTGTAGCACCACCTTCAATCCATTTCTGGGGAAAATGTTCCTTTAAATGTGTAGTAACGGCGTTGGTGAAATTTGGAGGCGCGCCGTCATGTTGACAATACATTTGCAGGCGCGTAGCAAGTGGAACATCCTCGAGTAAGCGGGGCATTTCTTCTCGAAGGAATTGTAAGTACGTCTCGCTAGTTAGACGTCCTGGGTAAATTAATGGTCTAATAAATTGTGTGTTAATTATACCACACCACACATTTATGCTAAATCGCTGGTGGAAATTGTGTTGCACTGTTGCATGTGGGTTTGCTTCAGACCATACGTGCTCGTTATGTAAATTGTTCATACCATCTTGAGTAAACTGTGCCTCATCAGTAAATAAAATGATTTGTGTAGCTCCCAATTAATATTTAACCAGTTGTGAAGGGCAGGATCTCCCGTATGTAAATGATGCGCTTTTTTTTATGGTAAGGCTACAGATTATTGTACTTCAATCTACACCATATCTTAGACTGTGAAATGCTTAATCGCTGAGATTAGGTCAAATGGCTCTGAGCACTATGAGACTTAACATCTGAGGTCATCAGTCCCCTAGAACTTAGAACTACTTAAACCTAACTAACCTAAGGACGTCACACACATCCATGCCCGAGGCAGGATTCGAACCTGCGACCGTAGCAGTCGCGCGGTTCCGGACTGATAATCGCTGAGAGATAAGTCGTGTACTGGTACCCGGGTTATGTTGAACAGCATCCATAATATCCTCATCATCGTCTTCACGTATCGAGCGCTCGTATTGATCATAAACGCTAGGTAGACAACCTGTCTCGCGTAACATTCGAAATACTCCACTAATGGTTCGTGCATTCGGAATTCTCCAAGGTGGATAACGTACGCGATATTCGTTAAATGCAGCCGTAGCATTACCATCACATTTGCCATAAATAAACACCATATCGGCATATTCCTCTGTCGTAAATTTGAAAGGCATCCCTATTCCATAAGTAATCTACAAACTACAACAGTTACTATGTGGTTTCACTTAAATACACTGTTGTCATTATGTTCTTTCACGAAAACTAACTCGTTTCCAGGTTGGGGACGACTGAAACAACTCACTAACGGTTGCCGACAACGACAGAAGTTTCTACATTCTTAATGGAAAGTAAACAAATTTACTTGTGTAATAATCTTTGCTTCTCTGGATCTGTTGGAAAACTACTGCAGATACACGTCTGGGACATGTTTTATTAGATTCACCATACCAAATTGAGCTTTGCTTTAACCTCGTAAAGTTTTGTGGTGCCTTCATATTAGCGAAGCTGCTACATTTCAGGCAAAATCTTTTATTAGTCGTAACTCTGTAACTAAACATTTGCGGACCTATGTTTATACGAACTCATAACACCCATGATAAATATCAGTCAGGCTTCCGAAAGCACCATAGTACAGCAACTGCATTATTCAAAGTAACTGATCACATTAAACTTGCCATGGACAGACGTGAAGCTACCATCCTAACTGCTTGACATCAGCAAGGCTTTTGATACAGTTGACTTTGATATATGACTAATTAAAATGAAACAGCTGAATTTCTCAAACAGCGCAATACACTGGCTCGACAGCAACATCAAAAACAGAAGTCAACAAGTCATTTGTGGGCCGGAGAAGTCATAATGGAAAAACGTGCGCTCTGGAGTTCCCCAAGGCTCCGTCCTTGGTCCATTACTATTCTCACTGTACATTAACGGTATTTCTTCAGTGATTCACTCCTGCAACTACCATCTATATGGCGACGACATCCAACTGTACACAAGTGCGAGTCCCAAGAACATTGCTGACGCAGTAGCGAGTATGAACCCAGATCTTTGCTCTGTTTCTCGATGGTCACAGAACCTAGGTCTGAAACTAAACCCCAAGAAATCCCAGGTCGTACTTATATCTCATCCAAAGTTAATCAGACGGTACTTTCGCGAAACAGTCCCTCAAATACTCCTCAATGGTACCCAACCACCATACCGAAACAACAGTAAAAGACCTTGGAATAATCATGGATGACCACCTAAACTGGGAAGAACAAACAGTCATAGGTTGCCGGAAATCGCTCTCCTCCCTACATGCAATTCAAAAATTTAGAAAAATATTTCCAACCCATGTTAAACAAAAATTAGTCCAAACACTAGTCTTGCCTAATCTTTACTACTGTAATGTAGTTCAGCATCGCTCAAATAGTGAAAATTCGAGATGCCTCGAGCTAGTGATGAATGCTTGCAATATACGGTTGTATGATCGTATCAGTCCTTCGTACTCCCAGCTAGGTTGGATACACTCACATAAGATACGTGATCTCCACATGACGTGCTTACTTCATCGATTTCTTAGCCACTGGTGCCCCCAGTACTTATCTTCTCACATTAAACACCTATCATCATTCCACAACCGCAATACCAGATCGGATACGTCTACCATCTTGGCTGTACCTTTACATAACACAAAATGTTTCTCCGTGTCATTCTCCATCTCAGCGACACGATATGGAACGCGCTCCCCTGTGATCTGCGTCTTATCCAGAACCACTCAACATTCAAGAGGGAGCTCAAGACTTACATATTGGGGACGGTATAGCCACCATTGTTGTGCCCCCCTCATCTCTTTCTTTCTCCCCTCCATCATAGCTTCGAATTTTACCATTCTCTTTCTCTTCCTCTAACCTATCTACCTCTTCTAATCTTTCACCCCATTCTATCGTCTTATGTCTCTGCTCGATGAGAATAACTCACAAGCTGCAAGAACATAAGGAGAAAATTCCCAACTAGCAGTAGGACTGACATTCATAAAAGAAAAATATGTTTAATTTCATATACATAGTCATTATACACTCCTGGAAATGGAAAAAAGAACACATTGACACCGGTGTGTCAGACTCACCATACTTGCTCCGGACACTGCGAGAGGGCTGTACAAGCAATGATCACACGCACGGCACAGCGGACACACCAGGAACCGCGGAGTTGGCCGTAGAATGGCGCCAGCTGCGCAGCATTTGTGCACCGCCGCCGTCAGTGTCAGCCAGTTTGCCGTGGCATACGGAGCTCCATCGCAAACACTGGTAGCATGCCGCGACAGCGTGGACGTGAACCGTATGTGCAGTTGACGGACTTTGAGCGAGGGCGTATAGTGGGCATGCGGGAGGCCGGGTGGACGTACCGGCGAATTGCTCAACACGTGGGGCGTGAGGTCTCCACAGTACATCGATGTTGTCGCCAGTGGTCGGCGGAAGGTGCACGTGCCCGTCGACCTGGGACCGGACCGCAGCGACGCACGGATGCACGCCAAGACCGTAGGATCCTACGCAGTGCCGTAGGGGACCGCACCGCCACTTCCCAGCAAATTAGGGACACTGTTGCTCCTGGGGTATCGGCGAGGACCATTCGCAACCGTCTCCATGAAGCTGGGCTACGGTCCCGCACACCGTTAGGCCGTCTTCCGCTCACGCCCCAACATCGTGCAGCCCGCCTCCTGTGGTGTCGCGACAGGCGTGAATGGAGGGACGAATGGAGACGTGTCGTCTTCAGCGATGAGAGTCGCTTCTGCCTTGGTGCCAATGATGGTCGTATGCGTGTTTGGCGCCGTGCAGGTGAGCGCCACAATCAGGACTGCATACAACCGAGGCACACAGGGCCAACACCCGGCATCATGGTGTGGGGAGCGATCTCCTACACTGGCCGTACACCACTGGTGATCGTCGAGGGGACACTGAATAGTGCACGGTACATCCAAACCGTCATCGAACCCATCGTTCTACCATTCCTAGACCGGCAAGGGAACTTGCTGTTCCAACAGGACAATGCACGTCCGCATGTATCCCGTGCCACCCAACGTGCTCTAGAAGGTGTAAGTCAACTACCCTGGCCAGCAAGATCCCCGGATCTGTCCCCCATTGAGCATGTTTGGGACTGGATGAAGCGTCGTCTCACGCGGTCTGCACGTCCAGCACGAACGCTGGTCCAACTGAGGCGCCAGGTGGAAATGGCGTGGCAAGCCGTTTCACAGGACTACATCCAGGCGATCGTCTCCATGGGAGAATAGCAGCCTGCATTGCTGGGAAAGGTGGATATACACTGTACTAGTGCCGACATTGTGCATGCTCTGTTGCCTGTGTCTATGTGCCTGTGGTTCTATCAGTGTGATCATGTGATGTATCTGACCCCAGGAATGTGTCAATAAAGTTTCCCCTTCCTGGGACAATGAATTCACGGTGTTCTTATTTCAATTTCCAGGAGTGTATTATTATTATTATTATTGGTTGTTATAATTATTTTTGATTGTTATAATTATCATTGTACTACTGTTGTAATCTCTATTTTCTTTTCTTTAACATTAATACTGTATAACACGTTATATGTCCTTAATGTTCTGTAGAAATCTGAGTATGCCTGGTTAGGTGTAAGAGAGGGCCTGAAGGCCCTAATCTTGCCAGCTAAAATAAGTGCATAAATAAATAAATATATGATCTTTTTTCGTTAATTTTACTTTTAGAATTACATATTAAAATATTTTCATATTTTCGTGAATCACCCTGAATAGGTTGACTCTTACATAGAGGATAACAGCAACGAGCCACTTTTTGCTATGCTGTTTATTTATTTAAACAGTGTCGGTACCGGTTTCGAACCGACAGGTTCATCTTCAGGCGGCTAGTTCACATTAGTCTACATTAGCTTTCGCCTATTCTTTTCCCAACTGATGAAATTTCCGTGGGGTGATGGTGCCTATGAAACATGCAAAGTGCTTGCTATCTTGCAGCAGCGAAAACTGAATGATGCACTTTTTTAATTATACGTATGCACATAATCTCATGCACCACTCACACACTGAGAAGTTTCACCACATGGACGTATGTATTTAGGTTATTTCCATACATACACTTAACAAAGTGCATCATCCAGTTTTCGCTGCTGTAAAATTGCAAGCAGTCTGCACTAGAAGATAATGGCGCGCATGTTTCATCGACACCACCACCGCACGGAAATTTCATCAGTTGGAAAAACAAAAGGCGAAAGCTAATGTAAAATATATCTCAACGTGAACTAGCCGACTGAAGGTGAAGCTGTCTGTTCGAAACCGGTAAGGGCGCTATTTCAGTAAATGAGTACCATTGTAAAAAGTGGCTGGTTGCTGTTATCTTCAATGTAAGAGTCAACCCGTATTTTGTATACAACCAAGGGATCAGACTGTCGGTTTTCGACAAACTAGCACTATGGATTCAGTACTAACATTGGACATCGATCGTTGTGGAATATTTTTACGTGTTGCGGCTAATCATCCGCAACCTCTCCCCTGTGGGTGTTTGAAATCTGCACAGTTTTTTTTCTAGAAATAATGAGTCATGTATATAGAACATTTGCTTGCAGTTGTCAGAGATGTCGTGAGTTATCTTTCTATTTTACATCGTTTTCACCTGCACCTGTATGGGAAGTATGTGGTTCAAACCCCCATCGTATTTGTTACCAGATGGTAAGTGATATGCGTACCAAGTTTGTTAAAAATAGATCCATTTGTTTAGGAAATGTGGAACACACTTAAATACACTACTGGCCATTAAAATTGCTACACCATGAACATGACGTGCTACAGACGCGAAATTTGACCGACAGGAAGAAGATGCTGTGATAGGAAAATGATTAGCTTTTCAGAGCATTCACACAAGGTTGGCGCCGGTGGCGACACCTACAATGCGCTGACATGAAGAAAGTTTACAACCGATTTCTCATACACAAACAGCAGTTGACCGGCGTTGCCTGGTGAAGCGTTGTTGTGATGCCTCGAGTAAGGAGGAGAAATGCGTACCATCACGTTTCAGACTTTGATAAAGGTCGGATTGTAGCCTATCGCGATTGCGGTTTATCGTATCGCGACATTGCTGCCCGCGTCGGTCGAGATCCAATGACTGTTAGCAGAATATAGAATCGGTGAGTTCAGGAGGGTAATTCGGGACGCAGTGCTGGATCTCAACGGCCTCGTATCACTAGCAGTCGAGATGACAGGCATCTTATCGGCACGGCTGTAACGGATCGTGCAGCCACGTCTCGATCCCTGAGTCAACAGATGGGGACGTTTTCAAGACAACAACCATCTGCACGAACAGTTCGACGACCTTTACAGCAGCACGGACTATCAGCTCGGAGACGGTGGCTGCAATTACCCTTGACACTGCATCACAGACAGGAGCGCCTGCGATGGTGTACTCAAAGACGAACCTGGGTGCACGAATGGCAAAACGTCATTTTTTCGGATGAATCCAGGTTCTGTTTACACAATTGTGATGGTCGCATCCGTGTCTGGCGACATCGCGGTGAACGCACATTGGAAGCATGTATTCGTCACCGCCGTACTGGCGTATCACCCGGCGTGATGGTATGGGGTGCCATTGGTTACACGTCTCGGTCACCTGTTGTTCGCATTGACGGCACTTTGAACAGTGGACGTTACATTTCAAATGTGTTACGACCTGTGGCTCTACCCTTCATTCGATCCCTCCGAAACCCTACATTTCAGCAGGATAATGCATGACCGCATGTTGCAGGTCCTGTACGGAGCTTTCTGGATACAGAAAATTTTCGACTGCTGCCCTGGCCAGCACATTCTCCAGATCTCTCACCAATTGCAAACGTCTGGTCAATGGTGGCCGAGCAACTGGCTCGTCACAGTACGCCAGTCACTACTCGTGATGAACTGTGGTATCGTGTTGAAGCTGCATGGGCAGCTGTACCTGTACACGCCATCCAAGCTCTGTTGCACTCAATGCCAAGCGTTTCAAGGCCGTTATTGCGGCCAGAGGTGGCTGTTTTGGGTACTGAATTCTCAGGATCTATGCACCCAAATTGCGTGAAAATGTAATGACATGTCAGTTCCAGTATAATATACTTGTCCAATGAATACCCGTTTATCATCTGCATTTCTTCTTGGTGTAGCAATTTTAATGGCCAGTAGTGTATAATGATTTTCATACGCACAGGGTGTTGAAAGTATGTTGCTTAGTTTGAGATGTGGTAGCAAGGACCGAAGAAAGAAAATAAAATCCGGTAAAAATTGGCTCTAAATTGCATAGCTGAAAAGCATTCAACGCTTGTTCATTCTTCGCTGCTAAGAAACGCATCTCTTATGCTGAATAAGTAAGTACTCATTGCTCTTTAGGTATGTACGAGGGACATTTCGTAAATAATGTACACAAATTTTTTTTATTTACACTTTTAATTTTTTTTTCAATATCTCTTTAGAGACCTTCAGTGTAGTCTCCCTGCCTCTCGATGACTGAATCTCAACGTCTCAGAAGCTCTATTATTCCATCCAGGACATAACTTCTATTCATCTATCGAATGGCTCGGTTTGCGAGTGTAGAAAGCTCTTCCAGAGAAAGATAACGGCGCCCACACATAGCTTTTTTCCAGCGTCGGGAACAGGTCGAAGTTTGGTGGAGTCACGTACGGGCTGTAGGGAGGATGCGGCAACACTTCCAATCCGTATTCGCGCAGTTTTTCGGCTGCGGCATCGCAGATATGCGGGCGAGCATTGTCGTGGAGAATAAGTGGCCCAGCCTCGAGCAACTGAGGGCGGGTTTCGTTCGGTTTTCTGCGCAGGTTGGTTTTGCGTAAAGCTGCGATAACACAATGCTGTGACACTTGTTCCACATGCGACTCTTATCTGTCATGATGATTCCTTGGTGATCATAAGCAAAAATCATCATGTGCTTCACCTTTGCGTGCGCTGAAATTTCTTTGGGCATGGAGAGTCTGCAGCTCTCCTCCCATAGGGCTGTGATTTCAACTCCGGTTCAAAAGCCTCTAATGCACGTTTTATCAATACCGAGAATTCGGCACAAGACTCCTTGATGTTCACGGTCGAATCGTTGTTTGAGCAAGATTGCAATGTGCAGGCGTTTTTGATTCTCTTCAGCAGTCAAACAGCGTGGGACCCATCTCGCAGGAATTTTTTCTCCGCTTCAAATCATTTGTCACAATACGCAATATTGATGTAGAGGGAACTTCCGTGGCTTCGGAGAGCTCCTCGCAAGTCGCTCTGCGATCTTCTTCAAGAGCATCTACCGTGTGTTTCAGACTTCCTTCATCCGTTGACGTTTCTGGCCTTCCGGGACTTGGGTTATCGTCTATGCTCACGAGACCAACACGAAAGCGAGTAACCCAACGTGAAACTGTACTACAGTGCGCGTCATTTACGACAGCGGCCGAGTTTAGGTTCGTTCTGCGCATCTGACGTCACAAAGCACAGTCGGCCAATGAACAGAGAACGACGTTGCCAGAACTCGACTGCAGTGCAGAGCACGGACGAGTGTCTTCAGTTTTAGAAACGTTCAGTCATAAATAAAGTAACTGAACAAAAACAATGTCTTGATAGCAGACTTTCTATTATAGAAAGTTTGGAAAAAGCATTCTTTATACCAATTGCTTCATATTCTATTAATTAATTAATCCAAACAAGCAATAAGCCTCCTCATTCAGGCGTTAGCAAGGAAAGGTGTTTGTATCATTCTCATGAACCGCTTTTTCGCAATAAAGAACAGCGGTAATTGTTTATTTTCTATTGTACTTCGACGAAACTTGAGTAATTCACAGTCATACCAACAGTGTTTGTCAGTATTTTGCCTGATGTTTTAGAGTCTTCCAGGATTTCCCACAAATGACGAGCTGCGGTAGTGTAGTGGTTAAGTTGATAAGCTACTAAGCGAAAGGTTCTGAGTTCAAAGCTTGTTAGGGGTTTAATAATTTTTTTATTTAAAAACAATATCGAAGTGTCTGACTTCATGAATTTTATTCGTTTGAATGTAATTTGTTGAAATTGCTAGTGCTCTGTCTGTTCATTATAATCATAATAAGTTTTCGGTTTTTCTAATTTTGTCCTCCAATATTTCTTTTCACAGCAATTAAAAACAATGAAAAGGCACACATACAATATTCATGTTATCTGTTTTGTTTGTATATCTTCTCTTCCGCATTCGCTGTTTTACTATTCATATTGAGATATATTCTTTTGCGACAGTATTAAAAATATTATTTAGAGCTGAATTTCGGGTCGTACGTTGCCGAGCTACTTGATTGTCTGACGCAATTCTTTGCTTCGCTGCTTTGGCAACATCATATTCAATGTTTTCGTCGACTGATCTGTGTTTTGGCAAGTATTTGCTGTCCGTTGTGACAAACACAAATTGTTTGCGCACTACGCCTCACTGACAATATATTTTAGTTTCTAGGTTTTATTACATCCACAATTGCGTTTTGTCTACTTCACCAACTTTGTTTTAATCAGAACGTTTTAGAAATAAGCGAAATGACTCTCGAATAAATAAAAGTTTTATTACAGTCTGGAAAGACGGAATATTTCTCAATATTACATACGGCACCGATCTCGTACTTAAATTAAATGAGATATTGTTATACAGTAAATTTTATATGAAATTTCGCTGTCTTGTCCACATTTCATTCTCAACATTGTGGCAACTAAAATCGATCATACGGAAAGTATACACTATAGACTTTTACCTCTGCAAACTCTTCAAAATTTCGTGCAATGGTTTACTACATCTAATGCTGCACAGTAACTGCGTTGAACTTCGAAACAAAATTAAGTCATTTATGGGAGTAATGTATCAGTCAAGAAGATGTGTAAAAATCAAATTTTTGGGCCAAATACTTTTTGTAAAATCGAATGATAAGTGTGTCAAAGCAATGGGAACACCATGTGTCTGCACAGGCGAGCAGTGCAGTGACAAAATAGCGCACAGCGCGGAATGCAGGTAGCACGTCTCTGTAGCAGCGAAAGGGTTAATGCGGCCGTGGTGGCTTCACTTCATAGACTGCGCGCTCCCCCCTAAACTTTAAGTTTGCAAACTATACTGTACTATGGCGCTGCTTCTCTTGGCGCGTACAACTGGCAACGCAGCAATCTCCCGCGTCTGGGCGGGCATGCGCGAGCCGCCAGGATAAAAGAATTGAACTATAGGGTGCACTGTAAACTCACCACAAACTTCACTCTGGACTGCTGTCGGGTTTTGCCGCGTAAAGTTTCGATCTTGATGTACGACCTCTCCTCTTCAACAATCACAGTACCAGAGACTCCTGCAGGGTCCGTTTGTACCTCTCGCCAATTTTGTGTTACAGTACACAGCGAAAAAACGATAGCACGTGCTTCTTCCTACAAACTCCCGGCTACATCTGACGTAATTTTCTCATTGTTGTTGCATCAAACAGTCGACAGTAATACCAACCTGTGTATTATTTATGGAATGTCCCTCATATTTTAGAGCCCATGTTTACTGGACATTTTTTCTTTTTTTGTCCCAGTACATTTCTCAAAATACGGAACTCTTTTTTTAAGGCCCAGTATATATAGATGTAGACGATGCACCAGTAACGAATAGGAATACTTCGCTAACAGTCATCTACATCTACGTGATTACTCTGCTATTCACAATAAAGCGCCTGGCAGAGGGTTCAATGAACCGCCTTCGAGCTGTCTCTCTACCGTTCCACTGTCGAACGGCGCGCGGGAAAAACGAGCACTTACATTTTTCTGTGCGAGCCCTTAATTCTCTTTTATCGTCATGACCATTTCTCCCTATGTAGGTAGGTGCCAACAGAATGTTTTCGCAATCGGAGGAGAAAACTGGTGATCGAAATTTCATGAGAAGATCCCGTCGGAACGAAAAACACCTTTCTTTTAATGATTGCCACTCCAATTCACGTATCATGTCTGTGGCACTACCTCCCCTATTTCGCGATAATACAAAACGAGCCGCCCTTCTTTGAACTTTTTCGATGTCATCCGTCGGTTCCACCTGATGAGGATCCCACACCGCACAGTAATACAACAGAATAGGGCGGACAAGCGTGGTGTAAGCAGTCTCCTAAGTAGACCTGTTGCATCTTCCAAGTGTTCTGCCAGTAAATCGCAGTCTTTGGTTTCCTGTACCCACAACATTATGTATCTGACTGTTCCAGTTTAGCTTATTTGTAATTGTAATCCCTAAGTATTTCGATGAATTTACAGCCTTCAGGTTTGTGTGACTTATCACTTAATCGAAATTTAGCGGATTTCTTTTAGTACTCATGTGAATAACTTCATACTTTTCTTTATCAGGGTCCATTGCCACTTTTCGCACCATACAGATATCTAAATCGTTTTGCAATTCGTTTTGCTCATCTGATAACTTCACAAGACGGTGAATGACAGCATCATCTGGAAACAATCTAAGAAGGCTCCTCAGATTGTCTTCTATGTCGTTAATATAGATCAGGAAGAACAGAGGGCCTGTAACACTTCCTTGGGGAACGCCGGATATTGCTTCTGTTTTACTCGATGACTTTCCGTCTATTACTACGAAGTGTGACCTTTCCGATAGGAAATCACGAATCCAGTCGCACAACTGAGGCGATATTCCATGTCTTGTGGTCTTCAGTCCTGAGACTGGTTTGATGCAGCTCTCCATGCTACTCTATCCTGTGCAAGCTTCTTCGTCTCCCAGTACCTACTGCAGCCTACATCCTTCTGAATCTGCTTAGTGTATTCATCTCGTGGTCTCCCTCTACGATTTTTACCCTCCACGCTGCCCTCCAATGCTAAATTTGTGATCCCTTGATGCCTCAAAACATGTCCTACCAACCGATCCCTTCTTCTAGTCAAGTTGTGCCACAAACTTCTCTTCTCCCCAATCCTATTCAATACCTCCTCATTAGTTGTGTGATCTACCCATCTAATCTTCAGCATTCTTCTGAAGCACCACATTCCGAAAGCTTCTATTCTCTTCTTGTCTAAACTATTTGTCGTCCACGTTTCACTTCCATACATGGCTACACTGCATACAAATACTTTGAGAACCGACTTCCTGACATTTAAATCTATACTTGATGTTAACAAATTTATCTTCTTCAGAAACGCTTTCCTTGGCATTGCCAGTCTACATTTTATATCCTCTCTACTTCGACCATCTTCAGTTATTTTGCTCCCCAAATAGCAAAACTCCTTTACTACTTTAAGTGTCTCATTTCCTAATCTAATCCCCTGAGCATCACCCGATTTAACTCCACTACATTCCATTATCCTCGTTTTCTTTTGTTGATGCCCTCCTTTCAAGACACTGTCCATTCCGTTCAACTGCTCCTCCAAGTCCTTTGCTGTCTCTGACAGAATTACAATGTCATCGGCGAACCTCAAAGTTTTTATTTCTTCTCCATCGGTTTCAATACCTACTCCGAACTACAATTCTGAACAGATATGGTAGAAAATTTACTCGTTATGTTTACAGCCCTACTCAACGCTGCTCTGTTGGATAATAACGACGTTGTGGTTCCACAGGTGACCGCCAGGGCGGCGCTGTCGCTGCTGGGAGGCGACGGAGGCGGAGGCAGCGGTGGGGCGTCCATCGGTGGCGGCGCGGGGGCGGCGGCGGTTGGGGGCGGCGCGGGTGCGGCCAAGCTGTCGCTGCTGCCCGACACGGACCGCGAGTCCTATGAGAAGCTGCCGCGCAAGGTGAGGCGCGCCCTGCTAGCACTGTCCCTAAATACGTCTGCGCCACCTTTCCATTGCATTCAGTGAAATGTGTTCTTCAGTCTATTGTAGGACACCACTCGTGTTGAAACAGTTTCAGTACTTCATTATTTTGTTTTCGCCCTTATGTACTTATATGATTGTTTTAATAAAGAAAGGAAAAAAAGAAAAAAATGTTGGTAGAGCAGTTGCCCGCGAGTTCGAGTCTCGGTCCGGCACACAGTTTTAACCTGCCAGGAAGTTTCATATCAGCGCACACTCCGCTGCAGAGTGAAAATCTCATTCTGGAAACATCCCCCAGGCTGTGGCTAAGCCATGTCTCCAATATCCTTTCTTTCAGGAGTGCTAGTTCTGCAAGGTTCGCAGGAGAGCTTCTGTAAAGTTTGGAAGGTAGGAGACGAGGTACTGGCATAAGTAAAGCTTTGAGGACGGGGCGTGAGTCGTGCTTGGGTAGCTCAGACGGTAGAGCACTTGACCGCGAAAGGCAAAGGTCCCGAGTTCGAGTCTCGGTCCGGCACACAGTTTTAACCTGCCAGGAAGTTTCATATCAGCGCACACTCCGCTGCAGAGTGAAAATCTCATTCTGGAAACATCCCCCAGGCTGTGGCTAAGCCAAGTCTCCAATATCCTTTCTTTCAGGAGTGCTAGTTCTGCAAGGTTCGCAGGAGAGCTTCTGTAAAGTTTGGAAGGTAGGAGACGAGGTACTGGCATAAGTAAAGCTTTGAGGACGGGGCGTGAGTCGTGCTTGGGTAGCTCAGACGGTAGAGCACTTGACCGCGAAAGGCAAAGGTCCCGAGTTCGAGTCTCGGTCCGGCACACAGTTTTAACCTGCCAGGAAGTTTCATATCAGCGCACACTCCGCTGCAGAGTGAAAATCTCATTCTGGAAACATCCCCCAGGCTGTGGCTAAGCCAAGTCTCCAATATCCTTTCTTTCAGGAGTGCTAGTTCTGCAAGGTTCGCAGGAGAGCTTCTGTAAAGTTTGGAAGGTAGGAGACGAGGTACTGGCATAAGTAAAGCTTTGAGGACGGGGCGTGAGTCGTGCTTGGGTAGCTCAGACGGTAGAGCACTTGACCGCGAAAGGCAAAGATCCCGAGTTCGAGTCTCGGTCGGGCACACAGTTTTAATCTGCCAGGAAGTTTCATATCAGCGCACACTCCGCTGCAGAGTGAAAATCTCATTCTGGAAACATCCCCCAGGCTGTGGCTAAGCCATGTCTCCGCAATATCCTTTCTTTCAGGAGTGCTAGGTCTGCAAGGTTCGCAGGAGAGCTTCTGTAAAGTTTGGAAGGTAGGAGACGAGGTACTGCCATAAGTAAAGCTTTGAGGACGGGGCGTGAGTCGTGCTTGGGTAGCTCAGTTGGTAGAGCACTTGGCCGCGAAAGGCAAAGGTCCCGAGTTCGAGTCTCGGTCCGGCACACAGTTTTAACCTGCCAGGAAGTTTGATATCAGCGCACACTCCGCTGCAGAGTGAAAATCTCATTCTGTCCACAGTACTGCTGTCTATCGCTGTGAACGTACTGCTAGGACTGTCGGGAAACCCTAGACAGAAACAAGGTATACTGAGTCCGAACATAGTGACAAACAGTAAGTGGCCATGGCTGTTGTCAAAAGCAGGAGCCGCGCGGTGTAGCCGTGCGGTCTCGGGCGCCTTGCCACGGTTTGCGCAGCTCCCCCAGTCGGAGCTTCGAGTCCTCCCTCGCGCATGAGTGTGAGTGTTGTCGTTAGCGTTAGTTTTAACATCTTCATTTTTGTGGCCCTGTCTCCATCAGTTGCGTGTAATATTACGGAATATTGATAATTTTTACTTATGGACCGTCTGACAGCAACTGAATAAAACACAATTTTAGTGCCATACGCGTTTCGGCTTTGTTTTCTGCAAGGCATCATCAGTGGCCTGGAATATGTACATATATTTGTCACTGTACCTATACGTTATAAACAGTTCAGGTGGTTGGTATTTCCTATGAAGTAGTAATACTTTGAGCTGTGCTTACAGGTTGTATGGACAATTTCTTACACATTATGGTCCTGTTGCATTTGTGGTGTTGTTCTTCTTCTTATGAACGCCAATTTGCAGTTTTATTCCCACATCCCACAGCACTATGAACTGAACGCTTGTTTCAATGCAATGTTTTGATATCTGTTGCCGACTGTCGAATGTTGTAGCCAAAGATCGAATATTATTGCCGAACTTTCAAGTGTAATTATTGAAGTATCTGTGATCTGTTCGTGTATGCATGTGTGTGTGTGTGTGTGTGTGTGTGTGTGTGTGTGTTACAGGGGTGTTTTTTTCCCTCGACTTGTGTGTGTGTGTGTGTGTGTGCGTGTGTGTGTGTGTATGTATTTTGGTGTGTTTTTTTTTGGCGCTTTGTGTGTGTGTGTGTGTGTGTGTGTGTGTGTGTGTGTGTCCAGATGGTGTGGGGAAGAGTTTTTTTGTTTTATGTTATTATTTCCTTTATTAAGTGTAGTAGGGAGCCTGTGCTGATGTGTGTTTGTTCATTTATCACTTGTTTGTTTTCTGCTATGGCTTTCTGGATGTGGAAGTTTTCTTGTGTTTCTATAAGATGTTTGTCATGGATGCTTATTCTCATTATTTTCATTTCTTGTTCCATGTTTGTAGGATGATGGTTATGGTGTTTTAAATGCTCTGCAAATGTGGAATGGTTTGTTTCATACTTCCAACATCTGATATGTTCTTTATATCGTGTTTCCAAATTCCTGCATGTCATGCCTATGTATACTGAATCACAACTTTGACATTCAAGTTTATATATTCCTGATTGTTGGAATTTGTCCCTCTTGGTAGCTGGCTGGCTTAGGTGTGATTGGAGGGTTTGCCCAGGCTTATAAGCTATTTTCAAGCCCTGTCTCTTTAGGATATTTGCAACTCTGTGTGTTAGTTTATGTGTGTAGGTCATGGTGTACCATCTGGTTCTTTTCTGTGTGGTGTTATTGTGGGTGTTTGTTGAGTGTGTTTGTAAGTTTTCAGCTTGTAAGTTCTCTTGTATTCTGGAAATGTTGTGTTTATTTTGGATGTGTGTTTTTATTTTTTGATTGAGCCTGTTTTAGTTAGATTAAGTTGTGTGTAAGCCTAGGGACCGATGACCTTAGCAGTTTGGTCCCATAGGAACTTACCACAAATTTCCAAATTTTCAAAAGCAGGTACTGTCACTGAATGGGACGAATATGTTTCCAAACGACACACGCAGCGCATTTCGCATCACTGTGCAGATATTTCCAGAGCAGTACAGCCACAAAGAAAAATGGCGGCGCGCGGTAAGATGTGAAATGAAATGCAATTACTCACCACCCAAATGTGCAGATGTCAGACACTCAGATCGGTACCAACTCTGTGTGTCGATAGAGGATCAACCAAAGCTCCGATTTAGTTCGTGTTGTGTGCTGTTGTCTAGTGGAACGTATGTAAATGGTAATTAAAAGTGACACCAAAACGACGCAGTATGCGGAAAGCATATACACTCCTGGAAATTAAAATAAGAACACCGTGAATTCATTGTCCCAGGAAGGGGAAACTTTATTGGCACATTCCTGGGGTCAGATGCATCACATGATCACACCGACAGAACCACAGGCACATAGACACAGGCAACAGAGCATGCACAATGTCGGCACTAGTACAGTGTATATCCACCTTTCGCAGCAATGCAGGCTGCTATTCTCCCATGGAGACGATCGTAGAGATGCTGGATGTAGTCCTGTGGAACGGCTTGCCATGCCATTTCCACCTGGCGCCTCAGTTGGACCAGCGTTCGTGCTGGACGTGCAGACCGCGTGAGACGACGCTTCATCCAGTCCCAAACATGCTCAATGGGGGACAGATCCGGAGATCTTGCTGGCCAGGGTAGTTGACTTACACCTTCTAGAGCACGTTGGGTGGCACGGGATACATGCGGACGTGCATTGTCCTGTTGGAACAGCAAGTTCCCTTGCCGGTCTAGGAATGGTAGAACGATGGGTTCGATGACGGTTTGGATGTACCGTGCACCATTCAGTGTCCCCTCGACGATCACCAGTGGTGTACGGCCAGTGTAGGAGATCGCTCCCCACACCATGATGCCGGGTGTTGGCCCTGTGTGCCTCGGTCGTATGCAGTCCTGATTGTGGCGCTCACCTGCACGGCGCCAAAACATACGACGATGATTGGCACCAAGGCAGAAGCGACTCTCATCGCTGAAGACGACACGTCTCCATTCGTCCCTCCATTCACGCCTGTCGCGACACCACTGGAGGCGGGCTGCACGATGTTGGGGCGTGAGCGGAAGACGGCCTAACGGTGTGCGGGACCGTAGCCCAGCTTCACGGGGACGGTTGCGAATGGTGCTCGCCGATACCCCAGGAGCAACAGTGTCCCTAATTTGCTGGGAAGTGGCGGTGCGGTCCCCTACGGCACTGCGTAGGATCCTACGGTCTTGGCGTGCATCCGTGCGTCGCTGCGGTCCGGTCCCAGGTCGACGGGCACGTGCACCTTCCGCCGACCACCGGCGACAACATCGATGTACTGTGGAGACCTCACGCCCCACGTGTCGAGCAATTCGGCGGTACGTCCACCCGGCCTCCCGCATGCCCACTATACGCCCTCGCTCAAAGTTCGTCAACTGCACATATGGTTCACGTCGACGCTGTCGCGGCATGCTACCAGTGTTAAAGACTGCGATGGAGCTCCGTATGCCACGGCAAACTGGCTGACACTGACGGCGGCGGTGCACAAATGCTGCGCAGCTAGCGCCATTCGACGGCCAACACCGCGGTTCCTGGTGTGTCCGCTGTGCCGTGCGTGTGATCATTGCTTGTACAGCCCTCTCGCAGTGTCCGGAGCAAGTATGGTGGGTCTGACACACCGGTGTCCATGTGTTCTTTTTTCCATTTCCAGGAGTATATGTGAGGTATGGCTGTGCAAGTCTCTGGTAGGTGAGTTCATAGCCGACATGGTAGCTCAGCATGTTCGGTCACAGGGTTAGCAGTAGTAGTACGGTATTCTGCTTGGTTCAAATGGCTCTGAGCACTATGGGACTTAACATCTGAGGTCATCAGTCCCCTAGAACTTAGAACTACTTAAACCTAACTAACCTAAGGACATCACACACATCCATGCCCGAGGCATGATTCGAACCTGCGACCGTAGCGGTCGCGCGGTTCCAGACTGTAGCGCCTAGAACCGCTCGGCCACTCAGGCCGGCCGGTATTCTGCCTTACGGCAGGTCTTGTCATGGGTTAAGCCTCTCCCACTTTTGTCTGTCCATAGCCAGTCTTTTCATTTCTGAATATGTGTCTCCTTTTATATTCTCCAGCATTTGATATCTTCTTTTTCCTCTTCCCCTTTTTCCCTCCACCATTCCTGCTATTCCTTCCTTCTATAAACAGTCCCTTCTCAGTGTCCATTCCAGTTCCGTTTTCTCTTTCTGATGACTTTCAGCACGTTTCTTTCTTCTCCAACTCTTCTTAATACTTCTTCATTCCTTACTCGGTCTTTCCATTTCACTTTTTCCATTCTTCTCCATGTCCACATCTCTAGTGCCTCCAATCTTCTTTCATCTTCCTTCCTCAACATCCAGGTCTTCCAATGGTTCAAATGGCTCAATGGGACTCAACTGCTGAGGTCATTAGTCCCCTAGAACTTAGAACTAGTTGAACCTAACTAACCTAAGGACATCACAAACATCCATGCCCGAGGCAGGATTCGAACCTGCGACCGTAGCGGTCCTGCGGTTCCAGACTGCAGCGCCTTCAACATCCAGGTCTCCGCACCATATAGTGCAACGCTCCAGATGTAACATTTGGCAAATCTTTTCCTCAGATCTTTCTTTAGTGGTCGACAAAGTAATTTCTGTTTCCTCTTGAATCCTTCTTTTGCCATTGTAATTCTTTTCCTAATTTCTGTTGAGCAATTCATATCATCCATTATTACACTTCCCAAATAATTGAAGTTATTCACTCGCTCTATTTCCTCTCCCCCTATTTTCGTACGGCATTTTCTCACCTTTCCTCCAATTACCGTGCTTTTCGTTTTCTTCTTGTTAATCTTCTTTCCATGTTCTTCTAATTTTGTGTTTAGATCATCTAACATTTGTTCCATCTCTCTTGCACTCTCTGCCATCACAACCTTGTCGTCTGCAAATCTTGTATACTCCACTCTCCGACCCCCTATACAAACTCGTCTCCTTCCATCGAAACTTTCACTAATAATTTCCTCCGGATATATATTGAACAGTGTTGGTGATAAACAACAACCTTGTCTTACACTTCTTTCAAGTTCTATTTCTTCACTCATCACACCTCCTATTCTTACTCTTGTTCTCTGGTTCAAATATAAATTTCTAATTAGCCGTCTATCCCTCCAGTTCCTTAGGATTTCCATCATTTTGTCCCTCTGACACAGTCAAAAGCCTTTTCAAGATCAATGAACACAACATACACTTTCCTGTTCTTCTCCATGTACCTCTACTCTAGCACTCTCAGTAGCCCAATGGCATCTCTAGTTCCCAATCCTCGCCTGAAACCAAATTGTTCATCTCCTGTTACGCAATTCAGCTTTCCATATAGCCTTATGTTGAGAGTCCTCAGCAAGACTTTGTCTGCATGCGATATCAGGCTCACTGTTCTGTGTTCCTCACACTTTTTGCTGTTCTTTTTCTATTCTATAGGTATTAAGATACTTTCTGTAAAGCTCTTTGGCGATTTTCCTGTCATGTATATTTGATTACACAATTCAATCAACTCCCTTTTCCCTTCTTTCTCAAATGACTTAAACCGCTCCGCAGGTGTCTCATCAATTACCATTGCCTTTCCATTTTTCATCTCCTTCATAGATTCTTCAATCTCTCTAGTTAGTATTGCATTTCCTTTGTCATCATCTGCAACTTTATATTCTTCTTCTTCTCCTCCTCTTCTTCTTCACTTGGTTGGCTGTCTGCAACGTATAACCATTCTATATGTTCTTCCCATCTTCTCATTATTTCTTGGGGTTCACTCACCATTTTAACGTCTGCTGCCGCTACTTCCTTTAGTCCATTGTTGTTTCTCTTTTCCCTGAATGTCAGATCCATTGCTTCTTTTCCGTCTTTCTCTAATTTCTGTATCTTGTCACACTTTTCTCTCAGTCATTTCTCCTGTGCTTGTTCTGTCTCCCTTCTTAATTCATTATTTAAGCTTCTGTAGTTGCGCTTCCCTTCTTCTGTGTTTACAGTTTCCCATTTCCCGCGATCATCCATCTTGGTTATCATATCTGGCGTTACCCATTCTTTCTTTACTTTTTTCCTCTCCTTGACTCCAAGCGTTTCCTTAGCTGCCTTTTTGATCCCATTTTTAAAACGATCCCATCTTCCTTCTGTGCATTCTGCTTCCTGTCCTCGCATCGTGATTTCACAATATGCATTCTCTTATTTTTCACAATTGCCTTTGTCTTTCAGTTTCTAAAAGTTAATTTGCTCTCTCTTCTGTCCTTCCCACGTTCTTTTCAATTTAACTAGAACTTCAGCTACCGCTAATATATGATCTGAATAAATATCTGCCCTGGATAGCTTTTGACGCTCTTTAGGCAATTTCGGTATCTTTGTTGTATCATTATGTAATCATTTTGGTATCTTTGGTTGTCAAATCGAAATATACAAGTATACCATCGTCATTTGTGGTTATCGAATTGAGTATTTCTAAGTACCATAAAATTTTCATTGCAGTATTACAAAAATCTGTGCCCTCTCTCATTTCTTTCTCCCAGTCCAAATTTCCTCAAAGCTTTTCCTTCTGGTCCTTCACCATCTACCGCATTCCAATCACCCATTATAACAATACATGCATTTCTTTTCTCTCTGTCTACTAAGTTTTCTATCGTCTCATAACATTCTTCTACCTCTATATCTGAATAATTACTTGTTGGCATATAGAGCTGGATGATAACTAACTCTTTCTTTTTCCCTTTCAGTCTCATCATCATAATTCTTCCACTAACATATTCAACTTTGATAACCTTGCCCTTCAGTCTTTTACCTATCTAAATTAAAACCCCATACATTCCATTTTTATCTTCACCTGAATAGTACAATCGGAAGTCCTCACTGCCTCGTTCTCCACAACCACCCCATCTCACCTCACACATTCCGAGTACATCCAATTTGTTTCTTGTCATTTCATGTTTGGCGTTTTCTGATTTCCCTTCCTGGAGTAGGGCTATAACGTTCCAAGTCCCAATCCTCAATAAGTCTTCCTTTTTCTTCTCCTTCCTTCCTTTTGCATTTGCCCTAATCTCTGGAGTCCTCGTTGTATTCCCCTCGCGGAGATCCGATTGAGGGGATGCTTTGCCTCAGAGAGAGAGGTCCATCCCATGACCGTTTAGGGAAGTAGTTCCAGTGGTGATTTCCCGTTGCCTTCCACTGTCCTCCACAACCTGTCGCTGACCCAGTTTCTCGCCGGGTTTGGTTACCCAACCCTCCACTGGGTTGCTCAGCTTAACGGGGGCACCACGTGTAGGTAGGATTGTGGAGAATTGAGGTGAGAGAGGCTAAGAGAACTCTCTTTTTGAGTTCTAGTATTTGCATCTCACCTTCATTTTTAGCCAGAGTCGCAAGGTTGTAGCAGCGACTCCCCCTCTGTAATAATAGAAAAGAAACTGAGTAAAGGAATCAATGATCAACATTGAACGGATGTCTCCTGTGACGTCCGCACAAAGCAAACGCAACGAACAATACCGAAGAAAATGAATAAAAAAAAATTTTAAAAAAAATAGTAGAGCGTGAGATCATCGTTCTAAAGCCCCGAGTTCGATACTCACCGTTGGCTTTTTTTTAACACTTTACGCATGGAATTGTTAAATGGAAGAACATTTTTCTGACATGTAAAAGGACTTTTCGGAGTTCACAGCAATGTTCTTTTGGCAGCGTGATTTCGCTTCGTTAGTTGAACGTAGAAAACCTATAGAGTATATTTGTATTTACAGGGTGTTACAAAAAGGTACGGCCAAACTTTCAGGAAACATTCCTCACACACAAATAAAGAAAAGATGTTATGCGGACATGTGTCCGGAAACGCTTAATTTCCATGTCAGAGCTCATTTCAGTTTCGTCAGTATGTACTGTACTTACTCGATTCACCGCCAGTTGGCCCAATTGAAGGAAGGTAATGTTGACGTCGATGCTCGTGTTGACATGCGACTCATTCCTCTACAGTACTAGCATCAAGCACATCAGTACGTAGCATCAACAGGATAGTGTTCATCACGAACGTGGTTTTGCAGTCAGTGCAATGTTTACAAATGCGGAGGTGCCAGATGATGCCCATTTGATGTATGGATTAGCACGGGGCAATAGCCGTGGCGCGGTACGTTTCTATCGAGACAGATTTCCAGAACGAAGGTGTCCCGACAGGAAGACGTTCGAAGCAATTGATCGGCGTCTTAGGGAGCACGGAACATTCCAGCCTATGACTCGCGACTGGGGAAGACCTAGAACGACGAGGACACCTGCAATGGACGAGGCAATTCTTCGTGCAGTAGACGATAACCCTAATGTCAGCGTCAGAGAAGTTGCTGCTGTACAAGGTAACGTTGACCACGTCACTGTATGGAGAGTGCTACGGGAGAACCAGTTGTTTCCGTACCGTGTACAGTGTGTGCAGGCACTATCAGCAGCTGATTGGCCTCCACGGGTACACTTCTGCGAATGGTTCATCCGACAATGTGTCAATCCTCATTTCAGTGCAAATGTTCTCTTTACGGATGAGGCATCATTCCAACGTGATCAAATTGTAAATTTTCACAATCAACATGTATGGGCTGACGAGAACCCGCACGCAATTGTGCAATCACGTCATCAACACAGATTTTCTGTGAACGTTTTTGTGATGTCCCGATTGGGCCCCATGTTCTTCCACCTACGCTCAATGGAGCACGTTATCATGATTTCATACTGGATACTCTACCTGTGCTCCTAGAACATATGCCTTTACAAGTACGACACAACATGTGGTTCATGCACGATGGAGCTCCTGCGCATTTCAGTCGAAGTGTTCGTACGCTTCTCAACAACAGATTCGGAGACAGACGGATTGGTAGAGGCGGACCAATTCCGTGGCCTCCACGCTCTCCTGACCTCAACCCTCTTGTCTTTCATTTATAGGGTTGGCTCAAATGGCTCTGAGCACTATGGGACTCAACTGCTGAGGTCATTAGTCCCCTAGAACTTAGAACTAGTTAATCCTAACTAACCTAAGGACATCACAAACATCCATGCCCGAGGCAGGATTCGAACCTGCGACCGTAGCGGTCTTGCGGTTCCAGACTGCAGCGCCTTTAACCGCACGGCCACTTCGGCCGGCTCATTTATAGGGGCCCTTGAAAGCTCTTGTCTACACAACCCCGGTATCAAATGTAGAGACTCTTCGTGCTCGTATTGTGGACGGCTGTGATGCAATACGCCATTCTCCAGGGCTCCATCAGCGCATGCTACGGAGGGTGGATGCGTGTATCCTCGTTAGCGGAGGACATTTTGAACATTTCCTGTAACAAAGTGTTTGAAGTCACGCTGGTACGTTCTGTTGCTGTGTGTTTCCATTCCATGATTAATGTGATTTGAAGAGAAGTAATGAAATGACCTCTAACGTGGAAAGTAAGCGTTTCCGGACACATGTCCACATATTTTCTTTATTTGTGTGTGAGGAATATTTCCTGAAAGTTTGGCCGTACCTTTTTGTAACACCCTGTATATGTGCCGTGTTGTGTACACAAATGTATTGCTAGTTTCAAATAACTAAGCGAAAGCACACTGCTAGAAGAACATAGGTATAAACTCCGAAAAGTCCTTTTACATGTCACAAAAATGTTCTCCCATGTAACAATTTCACGCGTAAACCGCTAACAGAATCGCAGTCAGTTAGTTTTGAACTCAGGACCTATAGTATGACGATCTGACGCTCTACTAACTTTTTTTTTTTACAGAGGGTAGCTAACCCTCTGATCGCCTAACAATAATCTTCCTATTCACAGTTCACAGATACGGTTGCCTATACTCTGCAGTTCTGGTGTTCCTTTTAATTACTGTTTGTAGTGGACGAGAGTCGAGGGGCATGAAAGGGAAGCAATGGTTGGGAAGGGAGTGAGGCAGGGTTGTAGTCTCTCCCCGATGTTATTCAATCTGTATATTGAGCAAGCAGTGAAGGAAACAAAAGAAAAATTCGGAGTAGGTATTAAAGTCCATGGAGAAGAAATGAAAACGTTGAGGTTCGCCGGTGACATTGTAATTCTGTCAGAGACAGCAAAGGACTTGGAAGAACAGTTGAATGAAATGGATAGTGTCTTGAAAGGAGGATATAAGATGAACATTAACAAAAGGAATACGAGGATAATGGAATGTAGTCGAATTAAGTCGGCTGATGCTGAAGGAATTAGATTAGGAAATGAGACACTTAAAGTAGTAAAGGAGTTTTGCTATTTGGGGAGCAAAATAACTGATGGAGGTCGAAGTAGAGATGATATAAAATGTATACTGGCAATGGCAAGGAAAGCGTTTCTGAAGAAGAGAAATTTGTTAACATCGAGTATAGATTTAAGTGCCAGGAAGTCATTTCTGAAAGTATTTGCATGGAGTGTAGCCATGTATGGAAGTGAAACATGGACGATAAATAGTTTGGACAAAAGAGAATAGAAGCTTTTGAAGTGTGGTGCTATAGAAGAATGCTGAAGATTAGATGGGTAGATCACGTAACTAATGAGGAGGTGTTGGATAGAATAGGGGAGAAGAGGAGTTTGTGGCACAACTTGACTAGAAGAAGGGATCGGTTGGTAGGACATGTCCTGAGGCGTCAAGGGATCACAAATTTAGCATTGGAGGGCAGCGTGGAGGGTAAAAATCGTAGAGGGAGACCAAGAGATGAAGACAATAAGCAGATTCAGAAGGATGTAGGTTGCAGTAAGTACTGGGAGATGAAGAAGCTTGCCCAGGATAGAGTAGCATGGAGAGCTGCATCAAACCAGTCTCAGGACTGAAGACCACAACAACAAGAACAGTGGAGGACTGCACGCAGCACGAACTAAATCGCTGTTTTCGTTGATAGTCCTTCGACAAACAACATTTGGTAGCGATCTGAGTGTCTGACATCTGGAGATTTGAGTGTCAGCTACGAGCCACTGCCTGCGGGTCCAGTGTTCCAGGTTACTCACGAGACGTCCCTGAAGACACTCCGAAATGTTCTGGGCGGAGTTCGGGTTCAGAGTACGGGAAGATGACTCAAAACGTCATTTCCACTGGCCACTTCGAGACGGAATACCGCGTGCTCGCGTTACGGGTATTCTATTTATTTATTTACACGTAAAGTTCAAAATGGTTCAAATGGCTCTGAGCACTATGGGACTTAACATCTGTGGTCATCGGTCCCCTAGAACTTAGAACTACTGAAACCTAACTAACCTAAGGACATCACACACATCCATGTCCGAGGCAGGATTCGAACCTGCGACCGTAGCAGTCGCGCGGTTCCGGACTGCGCGCCTAGAACCGCTAGACCACCGCGGCCGGCTCAGAGACAGTCCCCCTGATGTTACTAAACCCGCCCAAAGATGTAAACAACCATGCATGAGCAGCGCCTATTATACGGACGGGGTCCGACAGCCGATCAGTTCCAGTCATTCCACCATGAAGGAGGAACACGGCTCGTGTTGCCTGTAGTTCAACCATGCCTAGACGGTCGATACCGCAGATCGATCACGTCCGCATTGTTAATTTGTGCCAGTAAGGGCTCTCAACAAGGGAGGTGTCCAGGCATGTCGGAGTGAACCAAAGCGATGTTGTTCGGATACGGAGCAGATGCAGAGAGACAGGAGCTGTCGATGACATGCCTCGCTCAGGCCGCCCAAGAGCTATTTACTACAGCAGTGGATGACCGCTAACTACGGAATATGGCTTGGAGGAACCCTGATAGCAACGCCGCAATGTTGAATAATGCTTTTCGGGCAGCCACAGGACGTCGTGTTACGACTCAAACTGTGCGCAATAGGCTGCACGATGCGCAACTCCACTCCCGACGTCCACGGCGAGGTCCATCTTTGCAACCACGACGCCATGCAGCGCGGTACAGATGGGCCCAACAACATGCCGAATGGACTGCTCAGGATTGACATCACGTTCTCTTCACCGGCGAGTGTCGCGTATGCCTTCAACCAGTCGGAGACGTGTTTGGAGGCAACCTGGTCAGGCTAAACGCCTTAGACCCACCGTCCAGAGAGTGCAGCAAAGTGGAGGTTCCCTGCTGTTTTGGGGCTGCATTATCTGGGGCCGACGTACGCCGCTGGTGGTCATGGGAGGTGCCGTAACGGCTGTACGATACATGAATGCCATCCTCCGACCGATAGTGCAACCATATCGGCAGCATATTGGCGAGGCATTCGTCTTCATGGAGGACAATTCGCGGCCTCATCGTGCACAAATTGTGGATGACTTCCTTATTGCTCGTATAGGATGGCCAGCATGTTCTCCAGACATGAACCCTACCAAACATGACTCGGGTAGATTGAAAAGGGCTGTTTGTGGACGACCTAATCCACCAACCACTCTGAGAGATCTATGCCGAATCGCCGTTGAGGAGTGGGACAATCTGCACCAACAGTGCCTTGATGAACTTGTCGATAGTACGCCACGACGAATACAGGCATGCATCAATGCAAGAGGACGTGCTACTGGGTATTAGAGGTGCCGGTGTGTACAGCAATCTGGACCACCACCTCTGAAGGTCTCGCTGTATGGTTGTAAAACATGCAATGTGTGGTTTTCATGAACAGGCGCGGAAATGATGTTTATGTTGATCTCTGTTCTAATTTTCTGTGCAGGTTCCGGAACTCTGGGAACAGAGGTGATGCAAAACTTATTTTGATGTGAGTATATTGTCGTGAAACTCCACAATTTCGGCTACAATACTGGGGGAGAAAAAAAAAAATTGTGCTTTAGTTTCCAATCCTGCTTCCTATATCGAGCGATCTGAGCTGTTTTTTCTTGCACGCGCCGTTATTTCTTTACAAGTCGTTCTGGCTTCCGTGAATCGGTCGAACGCACGGGAACGTGCTGTGGCGACATGGAAGACCACCAGAATCGCCTTCGGCTGCACTTGTCTGTCTCTATTCGAGGCCTGCGTTTGGCGAGATGGAACTGGCGATTAAATCAGCTCAGGGACGCCTTCTTGGGCAGTAAGTCAGTCGGCGGGGTATTAAGCGTGCGTTGATTCGTGCGGCGGGTTTACGGGCGCGGGAAGTGCCCATAAACACTGGGCGACCACAAAGCAAACGCTTCCGCCAGGGTGGCAGTTAAACTGGCGCGCCGGCAGTTAAGATGTGGCGCGATACGATGGGACACGCCACGGGCACAAAATCCACTTCCTCGCGTCGAAGCCGGCCGCTTCCGGGTCAAGCGTCGATTCGCAGACAGTCAGTTAAACACGGCGATTGCGCGGTACTGGGGTCGTTCGGTTAACCCTTTGTTTTGCACACACACAATATTGTGAAGAAAAAATATGAAGTCACTTAAATTAGATGTAATCTACTGGCCATTAAAATTGCTACACCACGAAGATGACGTGCTGCAGACGCGAAATTTAACCGACAGGAAGAAGATGCTGTTATATGCAAATGATTAGCTTTTCAGAGTATTCACACAAGGTTGGCGACGGTGGCGACACCTACAACGTGCTGACATGAGGAAAGTTCCGAACCGATTTCTCTTACACAAACAGCAGTTGACGGGCGTTGTCCGGTGAAATGTTGTTGTGATGCCTCGTGTAAGGAGAGAAATGCGTACCATCACGTTTCCGACTTTGATAAAGGTCGGATTGTAGCTTATCGCGATTGCGGCTTATCGTATCGTGACATTGCTGCTCGCGTGTGTCGACATCCGATGACTGTTACCAGAATATGGAATCGGTGGGTTCAGGAGGGTAATACGGAACACCGTGCTGGATCCCAACGGACTAGTATCACTAGCAGTCGAGATGACAGGCATCTTATCCGCACGGCTGTAACGGATCGTGCAGCCACGTCTCGATCCCTGAGTCGACAGATGGGGACGTTTGCAAGACGACAACTATCTGCACGAACAGTTCGACGACGTTTGCAGCAGCATGGACTATCAGCTGCGGCTGCCCTTGACGCTGCATCACAAAAATGGTTCAAATGGCTCTGAGCACTATGGGACTTAACATCTCAGGTCATCAGTCCCCTAGAACTTAGAACTACTTAAACCTATCTAAGCTAAGCACATCACACACTTCCATGCCTGAGGCAGGATTCGAACCTGCGACCGTAGCAGTCACGCGGTTTCGGACTGACGCGCCTAGAACCGCACGGCCACCGCGGCCGGCGCTGCAACACAGACAGGAACGCCTGCGATAGCGTACTCAACGACGAACCTGGGTGCACGATTGGCAAAGCGTCATTTTATCGGATGAATCCAGGTTCTGTTTACAGCATCGTGATGGTCGCATCCGTGTTTGGCGACATCGTGGTGAACGCACATTGGAAGCGTGTATTTGTCATCGCCATACTGGCGTATCACCCAGCGCGATGGTATGGGGTGCCATTGGTTACACGTCTCGGTCACCTCTCGTTCGCATTGACGGCACTTTGAACAGTGGACGTTACATTTCAGATGTGCTCCTCCCCGTGGCTCTACCCCTCATTCGATCCCTGCGAAACACTTCATTTCAGCAGGATAATGCACGACTGCATGTTGCAGGCCCTGTAGGGGCCTTTCTGGATACAGAAAATGTTCGACTGCTGCCCTGGCCAGCACATTCTCCAGGTCTGTCACGAATTCAAAACGTCTGGTCAATGGTGTCCGAGCAACTGCTTCTTCACAATACGTCAGTCACTACTCTCGATGAACTGTGATATCGTGTTAAAGTTGCACTGGCAGCTATACCTGTAGACGGCATCCGAGCTCTGTTTGACTCAATAGCCAGGCGTATCAAGGCCGTTATTACGGCCATAGGTGGTTGTTCTGGCTACTGATTTCATTGGATCTATGCACCCAAATTGCGTGTAACTGTAATCACATGTCAGTTCTAGTGCAATGTATTTGTCTAATGAATACTCGTTTATCATCTGCATTTCTTCTTGGTGGGAGAACATGCTGGCCACTCTAGTCGAGCGATTTCGTTATCCCGAAGCAAGTCATTCACAAGGTGTGCACGATGGGGGAGCGAATTGTCCTCCATGAAGACAAATGCCGCGCCAATATGCTGTCGATATAGTTGCAGTATCGGTCGGAGGATGGCGTTCACGTATCGTACAGCCGTTACGGCGCCTTACATGACCACCAGCGGCGTACGTCGGCCCCACATAATGCCATCCCAAAACGGCAGGTAAGCTCCACCTTGCTGCACTCACTGGACAGTGTGTCTATAACGTTCAGCCTGACCGGGTTGCCTCCAAACACGTCTCTGACGATTGTCTGGTTGAAGGCATATGCGACACTCATCGGCGAAGAGAACGTGATGCCAATCCTGAGCAGTCCATTTGGCATGTTGTTGCGTCTCATCTGTACCGCGCTGCACGGAGTCAAAAATGGTTTAAATGGCTTTAAGCACTATGGGACTCAACATCTGAAGTCATCAGTCCCCTACACTTACAACTACTTAAACCTAACTAAGGAGATCACACATATCCATGCCCGAGGCAGGTTTCGAACCTGCGACAGTAGCAGCAGCGCGGTTCCGGACTGAAGCACCTAGAACCGCTCGGGCACAGCGGCCGAAAGCACGGTGTCGTGGTTCCAAAGATGGACCTCGCCATGGACGTCGGGAGTGAAAAATGGTTCAAATGGCTCTGAGCACTGGGACTCAACATCTTAGGTCATGTCCCCTAGAACTTAGAACTACTTAAACCTAACTAACCTAAGGACATCACACACACCCATGCCCGGGGCAGGATTCGAACCTGCGACCGTAGCAGTCCCGCGGTTCCGGACTGCAGCGCCAGAACCGCACGGCCACCGCGGCCGGCCTCGGGAGTGAAGTTGCGCATCGTGCAGCCTATTGTGCTCAGTTTGAGTCGTAATATTACGTCCTGTGGCTGCCCAAAAAACATTACTCAACATGGTGGTGTTGCTGTCAGGGTTCCTCCGAGCCATAATCCGTAGGTAGCGGTCATCCACTGCAGTAGTAGCCCTCGGGCGGCCTGAGCGAGGAATGTCATCGACAGTTCCTGTCTCTCTGTATCTCCTTCATGTCCGAACAACATCGCTTTGGTTCGCACCGAGACGCCTGGACACTTGCCTTGTTGAGAGCTCTTCCTGGCACGAAGTAACTATGCGGACGCGATGAAACCGCAGTATTGACCGTCTAGGTATGGCTGAACTACAGACAACACGAGCCGTGTATCTCCTTCCTAGCGGAATGACTGGAACTGATCGGCTGTCGGACCACATCCGTCTAGTAGGTTGTTTACGTTTTTGGGTGGGTTTAGTTCAAATGGCTCTGAGCAGTAAGGGACTCAACATCTTAGGTCATAAGTCCCCTAGAACTTAGAACTACTTAAACCTAACCAACCTAAGGACATCACACACATCCATGCCCGAGGCAGGATTCGAACCTGCGACCGTAGCAGCCTCGCGGTTCCGGACTGCAGCGCCAGAACCGCACGGCCACCGCGGCCGGCGGTGGGTTTAGTGACGTCTCTGAACAGTCGAAGGGACTGTGTCTGTGATGACTCATTTTTGTTCATTTTGCCCTAAAAATTAAATTGTTATGTTTTCTTGATTTAGGCAACCTTTATTAACAATCTTTCATGAAATATCGATACTAAGAATTTGTATTTGAAATGAAAACAGCAATTTCGCGCGTGCAATATGTAACTAGAAACAAGAAGAAATGCATTATTCATAAATAAATAATGATGAATTTTGCAATAAAATGACATCAGCGCCACCCTCCCCATGCCTGCCCTGTTGTGTACCTACCTAGCAGACATGTTTTCAAACAGCTGCAGCATGAATCGGTACGTTTCCGGACATGGGCTCCTGTTCAAAATATGATGGACTCAATCCACTCCACAAGCCCTAGAGATTTGTAACGTGAATTTCCGAATACCCTGTATTGCCATTCGTAAATTCACATATCTATAAAATACCTGTATACTTAACATTTAACATCTTCAACTTTCGTAGTTCTGCGTTCCTCAGTTGCGTGTAATATTACGGTATATTGATAATTTTTACTTATGGACCGTCTGACAGCAACTGAATAAAACACAATTTTAGTGCCATACGCGTTTCGCCTTTATTTTCTGCAAGGTGTCATCAGTGGTCTGGAATATGTCCATATGTTAGCTATTTAATTTACATTTTTGTCACTGTACCTATAGGTTATAAACAGTTCTGGTGGTTGGTATTTCCTATTAAGTAGTAACGTTTTGAACTGTACTTACAGGTTGTGTGGACAGTTTCTTACATATTACGCTCCTATTCCATTTGTGGTGTTGTTCCTCTTCTTAGGAATGCCAATTTGCGGTTATTTTCCTACATTCCACAGCACTATGAACTGAACGCTTGTTTCAATGCAGTGTTTTGGTTTCTGTTGCCGACTGTCGAATGTTTTAGCCAAAGATCGAATATTATTGCCGAACTTTCGAGTGTAGTTATTGAAGTATCTGTGATCTGTTCGTGCATGCATTTGTGTGTGTGTGTGTGTGTGTGTGTGTGTGTGTGTGTTTCGGTGTGATATAATTTTTTTGTGCTGTGTGTGTGTGTGTGTGTGTTTTGGTGTGGTATATATATAATTTTTTTGTGGGCTCTTCTTATTTGTGTGTGTGTGTGTGTGTGTGTGTGTGTGTGTGTGTGTATATGTATGTGTTTTGGTGTGATATAATTTTTTTTGTAGTGTGTATGTGTGTGTGTGTGTGTGTGTGTGTGTCCAGAAGGTGAAGATGGGTAGAGTTTTTTGTTGTTGTTTTGTTTTATCTTGTCGCCAGCCGGGGTGGCCGAGCGGTTCTAGGCGCTACAGTCTGGAACCACGCGACCGCTACGGTCGCAGGTTCGGATCCTGCCTCGGGCATGGATGTGTGTGATGTCCTTAGGTTAGGTAGGTTTAAGTAGTTCTAAGTTCTAGGGCACTGATGACCTCAGAAGTTAAGTCCCATTGTGCTCAGAGCCATGTGAACCATTTTTTATCTTATCATTTCCTTTATTATGTGTTAGGGAGCCTGTGCTGATGTGTGTTTATTTATCACTTGTTTGTTTTCTGCTATGGCTTTCTGGATGTGGAGGTTTTCTTGTGTTTCTGTAAGATGTTTGTCATGGTTGCTTATTCTCATTATTTTCATTTCTTGTTCCATGTTTGTAGGATGATGGTTATTGTGTTTTAAATGCTCTCCAGATGTGGAATGGTTTGTTTCGTACTTCCAACATCTGATATGTTCTTTGTATCGTGTTTCCAAATTCCTGCTTGTCATGCCTATGTATACTGCATCACAATTTTGACATTCAAGTTTATGTATTCCTGATTGTTGGAATTTGTCCCTCTTTGTTGCTGGCTGGCTTAGGCGTGATTGGAGGGTTTGCCGAGGTTTATATGCTATTTTCAAGCCCTGTCTCTTTAGGATGTTTGCAACTCTGTGTGTTAGTTTATGTGTGTAGGTCTTGGTGTACCGTGGTGTTAATAGGAAATACCGACCACCAGAACTGTTTATAACCTGTAGGTACAGTGACAAAAATGTAAATTAAACAGCAAACATATGTACATATTCCAGGCCACTGATGATGCTTTGCTACATATTCCAGGCCACTGATGATGCCTTGCAGAAAATAAAGGCGAAACGCGTATGGCACTAAAATTGTGTTTTATTCAGTTGCTGTCAGACGGTCCACAAGTAAAAATTATCAATATACCGTAATTAACATTTAATATTCTTCGCTGACCTTAATATTCTATTCTAATGGCAGTATTGTATCCAGCGAAAGCGAATGAAACTGAATTTCAAAGAAAGTAACTAGGGTGTGTTTTGCGAGAGTTCTGTTGCATAAATTGCTACCAGTGCACTTGTCAAAAATGGCTCTGAGCACTATGGGACTCCACTGCTGTGGTTATCAGTCCCCTAGAACTTAGAACTACTTAAACCTAACTAACCTAAGGACATCACACACATCCATGCCCGAGGCAGGATTCGAACCTGCGACCGTAGCAGTCGCACGGCCCCGGACTGCGCGCCTAGAACCGCGAGACCACCGCGGCCGGCGCACTTGTCACATTAATTCACTAGGATCTGTTAGTACGAGGGTTGACTGAGAAGTAATGCGTCCGCCTTCGCTACTCTTCAACAGTTGGCAGCATTGGTATGCGGCAGGTACTGGCTTGTTCCGTAGCCTCTTCTCTACAGCTCCAGTTGGCGGAAAGCCTTAGCACTGAACGGTTGTGTTGTTACAGTATGGAACCCTGCGCAGACGGTCGGTCAATGTGATTTAAGCAACGTGCAGTCCTTGAATTCTTGACAGCAGAAGGTGTCGCTCCAAAGGAGATTCATCAGATAATGGAAGCAGTTGATGGCGATTGTGCTGAATGTGAGTACTGTGCGTCGTTGGGCGAGTAAGTTTAAAGATGTTGAGGCGGGAACATCAGACCTGCGTGACAAACAAAGAGTTGGACATCTTATGACACCAACCATCTAGTTTCACGAGCAAAATGGTGACGCAATTATTCAGGACGATCGTCGTATCACTCAGAGAGAAATTGCAAGCACAATTGGCATTTCACAAGAACGTGTGGGTCACATTATTGCTTTGCTTGGCTATCGGAAGATCTGTGCACCATGCGTACCCCGGATGCTGACTTCTGAAATGAAAGCGCACAGACTTTAAATTTGCCAGGAACTACTCTTACGTTACGAGAATGAAGGTGACGCATGTCTCCAATTGTGACAGGAGATGAAACGTGGGTACACACCACTACGACCTGGAGACGAAACGTCAGTCTATGGAATTTCGACACAAAGACTCGCCCCAGAAAAAGAAATTCAAGACGCAGCGGAAAAAGTGATCCAACTAAAACATTCATATTTCTTTACGTACTACACGAATATGTAATAAAAAATGGGGGTTCCTTTTTGAAAAAAACACATTCGGTATCCGTTTGACCTATGGCAGCGCCATCTAGCGGGCCAACCATACCGCCATCTGGTTTCCCCCTTCAAGCTAGGCAAGTTTCGTTTTTTGTAGTTTTTTCATTTGACGCTTATTTCGTAAGATATTTGGCCCGGTCACGATCAATGGAGAATGTGTGTGTGTGTCTATGAGTAGTAAAATATAATGTCGAAGAAAGATTGAAAAATATTTATTTTTTTTTTATAAAGAAAACATTTTTGTTATACTCACTTTGCTGTCACAGCTAGATGAAAACTCAAAAACGAGGGGTTAATGTTAACAAGAACGCAATGGGATTTTTGATATCAATATCTGTATTAAAACTAGTTATTTTTAGCCCACATCGCTATCTACAGTTGGTCTACTACTGCATTTTTTTTTTCAAATGAAAGATAAAGTTGAAAAGGCTCGTTGACATAGATAGTTTCTCCGAAAGTGAAGTGTCTCAATGAATAGTAGTCCACCAATGTAACCACGGCGACCGAGCAAAGTGCCGTAGCGCCTAACGCCCTCATCTCGCGTTTGAGAGACCCGGGTTCAGTTCTCGAGTCGACCATGCACATAACAGTTTTCTCAGTCATCCTAAGTCATTCCATGCAAATGCCAGCGTGGCTGTTTAACAGGGCGACAGTGGCTTCCTTCCCCTCGAGTACTAAGAAATACGAGCAAAGCTGCATCTCCCATAATCCTGGCAGATTAAAACTGTGTGCCTGACCTAGACTCGAACTCGGGACCTTTGCCTTTCGCAGGCAAGTGCTCTACCAACTGAGCTACCCAAGCACGACTCACGCCCCGTCCTCACAGCTACTGGCATAAGTAAAGCTGTCAGGACGGGGCGTGAGTCGTACTTTGGTAGCTCAGTTGGTAGAGCACTTGCCCGCGAAAGGCAAAGGTCCCGAGTTCGAGTCTCGGTCGAGCACACACTTTTAATCTGCCAGGAAGTTTCATATCAGCGCACACTCCGCTGTAGAGTGAAAATTTCATTCTAGAAACATCCCCCACGCTGTGGCTATGCCATGTCTCCGCAATATCCTTTCTTTCAGGAGTGCTAGTTCTGCAAGGTTCGCAGGAGAGCTTCTGTAAAGTTTGGAAGGTAGGAGACGAGGTACTGGCAAAAGTAAAGCTGTGAGGACCGGGCGTGAGTCGTGCTTGGGTAGCTCGGTTGGTAGAGCACTTGTCCGCGAAGGGCAAACGTCCCCAGTTAGAGTCTCAGTCCGGCACACAGCTTTAATCAGCCAGGAAGTTTCAATAGTTGACAAAGTTTGTGACAGGTAGCGGTAATTTAAAAAAATAAAAAACCTTTACATATTATGTGTTTTTGCCATGAGCATCCAGCCAAAGCCGTCTGTAGTCTGTAGGGGTGTAGACTTCCAGCCACCTGGTGGCACACGAAATTGGCAATTTTCAACATAAAAAAAAGAATATTGGTCGTCTGTCGTAACAGTTCCTTTTGATCCATTCCTTCTGCCTGTTAAAAGAACTGGGTAGGTTTCGGCATGGCGGAATGGACCATTCCCTCGCGAGTGATATAGGATGGCGATAGGGCATTTCAACTCTTTTTTTCATTCTGTACTCGCTGGCCTTGTAGGTTTACGAGTGGAACACCTGAGGCTCCCGATAATTTTCGTCTTGTGTTCGACTCTCGACTAGCGCTCGTATATTTTTGGTGGTGGTGGTTAGTGTTTAACGTCCCGTCGACAACGAGGTCATTAGAGACGGAGCGCAAGCTCGGGTTAGGGAAGAATTGGGAAGGAAATCGGCCGTGCCCTTTCAAAGGAACCATCCCGGCATTTGCCTGAAACGATTTAGGGAAATCACGGGAAACCTAAATCAGGATGGCCGGAGACGGGATTGAACCGTCGTCCTCCCGAATGCGAGTCCAGTGTGCTAACCACTGCGCCACCTCGCTCGGTAGCGCTCGTATATATACAGGGTGTCCCAGCTATCTTGTCCACCCAAAATATCTCTGGAACAATAACAGCTATTGGAAAACGACTTTCACCGGTATCAATGTAGGGCTGGGGCCCATGAATGTACATATTTGGAAACATTCTAAAACGAAAGCATATGTGTTTTTTAACACAAACTTATGTATTTTTAAATGGAACTCCTATATTTTTTCTTCAGCAATCCTTAGCATGACAAAGCACATACACAATGGCGTTGATTGCATCGCAATATTTCCATTACATCCCGAGATATTGAGACGCGAAGTTGACGCTTGAAACACCCGACATGCGCTGCTAGCGCACGTCCTGAAGCTCAGGCGTGAACCCCATGCGTTATGCAGGATGGCAGCAGACCGTATTATTCGTTTCGGACCTCTTGATAAGTATGGAAGTGTGATTACGCAGTCAATCACATCGCGATTACGGGCAGCATGGGGTTCACGCCTGAGCCTCAGGACGTGCGCTAGCAGCGAATGTCGGGTGTTTCAAGCGTCAACTTCGCGTCTCAATATCTCGGGATGTAATGGGAATATTGCGATGCAATCAACGCCATTGTGTATGTGCTTTGTCATGCTATGGATTTCTTAAAAAAAATATAGGAGGTCCATTTAAAAAAAACATAAGTTTGTGTTAAAAAACACATATGCTTTCGTTTTAGAATGTTTCCAAATGTGTACATTCATGGGCCCCAGCCCTACATTGATACCGGTGAAAGTCGTTTTCCAATAGCAGTTATTGTTCCAGAGATATTTTGGGTGGACAAGATAGCTGGGACACCCTGTATATATATTCTGTCTGAACAGGTCATGAAGGCCCAGTGTATCCGACCGACCGCCGTGTCATCCTCAGTCCTCAGGCGTCGCCGGCTGCGAATACGGAGGGTACGTCGTGGGGAGCGGCTCGAACCGTCCTACTTCGCCTATATCGGTCGATCGTCCGCTCAAAGCTGGATTATGGTAGCTTTGTATACTCCTCTGCACGGCCGTCCATCTTGCGCCGCCTCAAGCGTTCTATACTAGTCCCGTCGAGAGTCTTCATGCTGAAGCCGGTGAATTGCCACTAACCTACCGGCGCGATATACTTTGTCGGTATGTCTGTCGGCTATTTTCAATGCCCGACCACCCGTCTTATCGTTCCTTTTTTGACGACTGTTTCAACCGTCACTACGCGTTGTATGTCTCTGCCCTGCTACCCCCTGGAGTTCGCTTTCGTCGCCTCCTTCAGCACCTTGATTTTTCACTCCCTGCAACCTTTCCAGTGGGCGAGAGCCAAACGCCACCTTGGCTCCAGGCACAGGTTCGCGTTCACCTTGACCTCAGCTCGCTCCCAAAGGAGGTTACCCCAGCTTCGGTATACCGCTCCTGGTTTGTCGAACTTCGTTCGAAGTTCATTAATATGACCTTCATTTATACAGATGGCTCTAAGACCAATGACAGTGTCGGGTGTTCTTTTATTGTCGGGGCACACAGTTTGAAATACCGGCTCCGTGGCCAATGTTCGGTCTTCACAGCCGAGCTATTTGCCCTGTATCAGGCTGTTCTTTACACCCGCCGTCACCGACATTCTGCTTATGTCATCTGCTCCGATTCCATGAGCGCCATCCAGAGCCTCAGTGATCTGTATCCGGTTCAGCCTTTCGTGCACCGGATCCAACGCTCTCTTCAGTAGCTGGTGGACGACGGTTGTCCGGTTGCCTTTATGTGGGTTCCTGGCCATGCCGGTATCCCTGGGAACGAAACTCCAGATGCCGCGGGCAACGCTGCGGTCCTCCAGCCTCGGACAGCTTCTTGTTGTGTGCCTTCATCTGATTTTAGCAGGGTCATTTGTCAGCGCATTTTACCGCTGTGGCATGCCGATTGGGCTACACTTACTGAACAAAAGCTTCGGGCCTCGAAACCTCTCCCAACCGCTCGGACGACCTCTTCACCCCCTTCTCGGCGGGAGGAGGTCGTTTTGGCCCGGTTACGAATTGGACTCAATTCGTATATTGAGCAAGCAGTAAAGGAAAAAAAAGAAAAATTCGGAGTGGGTATTAAAGTCCATGGAGAAGAAATAAAAACTACGAGGTTCGCCAATGACATTGTAATTCTGTCAGAGACAGCAAAGGACTTGGAAGAGCAGTTGAACGGAATGGACGGTGTCTTGAAAGGAGGATATAAGATGAACATCAACAAAAGCAAAACGAGGATAATTGAATGTAGTCGAATTAAGTCGGATGATGCTGAGGGAATTAGATTAGGAAGTGAGACACTTAAAGTAGTAAAGGAGTTTTGCTATTTGGGGAGCAAAATAAATGTTGATGGTCGAAGTAGAGAGGATATAAAATGTAGACTGGCAATGGCAAGGAAAGCGTTTCTGAAGAAGAGAAATTTGTTAACATCGAGTATAGATTTAAGTGTCAGGAAGTCGTTTCTGAAAGTATTTGTATGGAGTGTAGCCATGTATGGAAGTGAAACGTGGACGATAAATAGTTTAGACAAGAGAGAATAGAAGCTTTTGAAATGTGGTGCTACAGAAGAATGCTGAAGGTTAGATGGGTAGATCACATAACTAATGAGGAGGTATTGAATAGAATTGGGGAGAACAGGAGTTTGTGGCACAACTTGACAAGAAGAAGGGATCGGTTGGTAGGGCATGTTCTGAGGCATCAAGGGATCACAAATTTAGCATTGGAGGGCAGCGTGGAGGGTAAAAATCATAGAGGGAGACCAAGAGATGAATAGACTAAGCTGATTCAGAAGGATGTAGGTTGCAGTAGGTACTGGGAGATGAAGAAGCTTGCACAGGATAGGGTAGCATGGAGAGCTGCATCAAACCAGTCTCAGGACTGAAGACAACAACAACACGAATAGGACACTGCCGGTTCAGCCACAGCCATCTGCTGACGGCTGCGCCGGCGCCGTACTGCCCGTGTGGGCAATTGCTGACGGTACGCGACATTTTAACGTCCTGTCCGAATTTTAATACACTGCACGTTGATCTTGGCCTGCCGTGTACTTTGGATGCCATTTTAGCAGATGACCCAGGAGCAGCTCGCGTTCTTCGTTTTATCCACTTGACAAACCTGTCTAAGGATATTTGATTATGCTGTTTTCTTTTAATCCCTTGCCTGTTAATGTGCCTTTTATAGTGTTGCCCTGTTTAGTTGCTGTTTTAGCCTTGTGACTCGCAGTGCATTCATAACTTAGCCTGGGCGCTAATGACCACTGTAGTTGTGCGCCCTAAAACCACAAAAAAAACAAAAAAAAAAAAACGGAGGGGCATGTGGTCAGCACAGCATTCTCCCAGCCGTTGTCAGTTTTGGTGACCGGTGTCGCCACTTTTCAGTCAAGTAGCTCCTCAGTTGGTCTCAAGAGGTCTCAGTGCGCTCATCTTGCCAACAGCGGTCACCCATCCAGGTGCTAGCTGAGCCCAACAGGCCTTAACTCAGGTCATCTGAAGAAAACCGGTGTTACCACTGCGGCGAGGCCGTTGGCAAATATTTATATGCTTAGAGACCAGAAAATTTCGCGAAATTGGAGGTTTTTGCGAAATAACGCGAAAACGGCGATTTTTACGGAATAGCCTGAAATTTGTCAGTTTCTCGAATAATAAATGTTGTACAGGGTGGCGCAGGGGAACGTGAAATTTTGAACGTTACAGTTGGCAGCACTGAAGCGCCGGCAGATGTTCAAAACTTTGCACAATTGCTGTGAACGCATTGCCGTTTAGTAATCATGGAGAATAGGACTGGTGCGGATCGTGCAGTAGCTGTGAGAGCGTTTTACAAAAATGGTGTTAGTGCGACTGCCGCGCAGAGAACATTTCGACAGCATTACCAGCTTGGACGTCATGGACGTGTCCCATCTGCGCATGCGATTACAACGTGGGTGCTTAGTTTTGAAGAAACAGGATCTGCCTTGAAAAAGAAACCTCCAGGTGGCATTCCAAAGGTACGTACCCCAGAGAACATGGCAGCCGCTAGAGCTGCAATCGAGACAAGTCCTCGCCGCTCCGTTCGACAGCACGCATCTTCGCTAGAGATTAAGCGACGAAGCTTACAAAGAATACTGCACGAATTAGACTTCCATCCCTATAAGTTGCAGATTGTGCAACACTTACACGAACGAGACCCAGCGTCACGTATGGAGTTTAGTAGCCAGATATTGGCTAAAATCAATGAGAACGCGAATTTCCTTGGTGACTTATGGATATCAGACGAAGCCCATTTCCACCTGAACGGATTCGTGAACAAACAGAATTTTCGTTATTGGGCACAGGACAATCCTTGTGAGTTTCACCGGCGACCACTACATAGCGCCAAGGTCACAATATGGTGTGCTGTATCATGTCATGGTGTGGTCGGCCATTATTTTTTTGAACGTGAGGATGGTCGTGCAGTGACAGTAACATCCGCTCGATATGTTGAAATGCTTCAAACATTCTTTACACCGAGACTGTACGAGCTTAATCTTAACGTCGAAAACATGTGGTTTCAGCAGGACGGAGCCACGTCACACACCGCTCGACAATCGATGGCAGCAGTTCGTCAGTTGTTTGGAAGACGCATTATTTCACATAACGGTGACATTGCACGCCCTGCGAGATCCCCTGATCTTAGTGGGGACATCTTAAAGGCAAGGTGTACCGTACACATCCTGCAACAATCCATGAACTGAAGGAGAACATTGAAAACGAAATCACTGCCATTCCCCAAGATTTGCTACACCGCGCATTCCACAGTTTCCATAACAGGCTGTTACCGTGTGAACGCCGAATGGGAGCACATCTTTCCGATGTCATCTCTAAAAAGTAAAGAGACACTTTTGGACATTTTGATTGTAAAGACATACTGAATAATGGCGTACTGAATACATTCACTTTCGTTAACAAATTACTAGTTTTATGAATTTATTCATGGAAATGACGTTATTTCGAAATTTCCCGTTTCCCTGCGCCACCCTGTATATATCTGAGGCCGACCTTCTGCCGTTATTCGTAACTGATAGTCACTGAATACTGAAATGGCATTTACCTCCTTTGAGGTTCGTGTAGAATCTGGAAATGACAGCTCATTTCCCGCGTATCGAACTATGCTGTGACATCAGAAATAGCACCGAAATTGGCAAACAGTAACTGCGACATTGTGTAAAATCTCCTTCTGTGTGATGTGTGTTTACTGAGGGGGTTAGAACAATTGTTGCCTGCACAGTGAGAGAAAAATAATTTAATAATTTTGAAATTCAGCTGTGCCCGCAATTTGAGGATCATTCTCGATGGAATCGTTAGTCGAAGCACACATAAGGGATTTACATTAGCGAGAGAGGTACGAACGGGTTATTTCTTGGTGCCATATTTCATGATTATCGTTAGTTTTACGATCTAGAAAAGAAAAAAAAACCTGCCTCGCTTTAGATCGATGTCCAGGGGGCAGAGGGCTTCTCTGATGACCTGATCTGGACAAGGCTATTACTCCTTTTATGTTCTGGCCGTGAAACACAAAAGTTAAAGACTGGCAAGCTCTTGAAAAGGATGAGAATTACCCTCTTAATTTTTACGTACGCGCAGGTGGCCACTTCCGACACGAGCCAGGAATTAATCCGTTTTCATTTATGCCTTCATCTTCTCTGCCATAGAAGATGCCACAGGATTATAACAATAATTATGCCCACCGATTTCTTCGATAGAATGCTTATTATTAAATAATGAACGGACAAACTTCCATCTGCCCAAACTCAAATCAATGCTAAAGAAGTAAAAAAAAGATCAATCTTAATATATCTACTGTTTTCGACAGAGATCATAATATTCCATCTGGCACCGAAATTATTTATTGTAACGTTTCACTGAGCAAAGAGAATAAAAACATCGAATTTGGCAAACAAGTTACTTCTAATTTGGCAACACAGAACACTGAATCTTGCAAAAAAAAAAAAAAAATAGCGCCGAATTTGCCAAAAAATGATACCGACTGTGGCAGAAAAGACACTAAACATGGCCAAAAACTACATCTGATTCGGCAAAACAAAACAATGGATCTTGCAAAAAAATAGTGTCGAATTTGTCAAAAAATGATACCTGCTTTACCAGAAAATGTCACCGAATTAGGCAAAAAATGACACCGAGTTTGGCACAAAATGACACTGAATGTGGCATAAAATGACATCCAATTGGCATATTTTGCATAAAATTATACCAATTTTTTGCAAAAATAACACCGAAATTCGAAAAAACGCAGAAAAGGAAAAAACATGGAAACTGGCAGAACAGGAGGGTGTATACGCCCCGGGACTACCGCGAAATCCGGGAAAAACCTGCGAATTTTTTCATGCCAGAGAAAACCGGGGAAAACTGGACTTTTTTACATTTCAGAGAATTTTTCGTTGTTTAAGTTTTCGATTAAAATTTTGTAATTTTGAATGCAGACTAATACTGCTGCAGTAAAACATAGACGAGAGAATAACACAAAAATAAAACTTTAGTTGCAAAGAAAATACACCATGTACAACTAAACACAGTGCCCACACAAGCGTGTGCCGACAGCGAAATGTGTCAAAGGCTTTAGGACGGAGACTATGCAGTGCTTTGAAACAATAAACTTCTTTCGATGAGCGTGACGTCACAACTGTTTACATTTCTAATAGATCGCGATTAGGCCTTTGAGAAGCTTTACTTTCATAGTGAATTTCCTGTTAGGCAAAATGAATTACGTTAGATGTGAGAATGTGCGATGAAATTCTTAAATCACAGAGCGTTTGACTCTCATTCAGAATTTAACACTTCGGGGACCAGCCATTAAGAAAAATTTCGTTTCCAGAAAACCAGCTGATAATTTCAATATTTAAAATTTTAATGCCACATTCTTAAAGGGTAACACACGTAAAAGAAGACCAATATTATATGAGAAAGCTTACCTTTTCCTGTAATTATACTGTATGTATGTTAACTTAATTCATTAATTTTCCTATTTGTGTGTTCTCGCTAATTAACAGCGATGTTGCTATAAGCTTTGTACAACACGTGTCCTATACTAGCTAACTGCAACACGTGTCTTATACTCTGTCATTGGCTGGCGAGATGACGTGACGTGAGCTGTGATTGGCTCACGTAAGTGCACAGCAATCTGGATTTCTTTCGGAAATTTGGTGGAATTGGTATTTATCTTTCTGTAATACGAAAATATGCGGTCTACATGTAACCGCGCACGAAAAATCTTTCCAAAACGCGTTTTTTTTTCGTTTTGTAAAGTGTCGGAAGTTGTACGCCGATGTATAAAATCTCTGTCATTCAAAGGATTAATAAGTTTTACAGCTCCGAGGGAAAGTATACTGTCACTTAACACGAAAAGAGTGCATTTTTATCTGCTAAAGAGTGTATATTTAACCGATAAAATCCGCGAAACATTCGGGAGTTTTTTTTCTTGGAGCGTATACAGCACGAAAAGAGAAAATAGCGAAAAATGAACTAGGCAACAAAGTAGCACTAATTTGGCAAAAACAGCACCAAAATTGGCAAATGATTGGTTTGTTTATAAATAACTTTTCTGCTACTAGTCACGATTTTCTTTTATTCATATTTTACACGACGCTTTTCGGAAAATGATTCCCTTTTTCAAGTGTGTCTCCTCTCTGTACAATGCTATTTTTACATAACGTTTTCGATGTTTGTGGTTGTGCTGTGTTGTGTTGACTTTATTTCGTTCATCATATTAGATTATGTGGGAAAGCCTGCAACTGTGTCATTCATGATCTAAATAATGAAAACTGCACTAGTTATTTATTTTTTGCTGATTAGCACAACGCGTTTCCAGAATTTATTCTAGTTTTCAGGTTCATTTGTTTACATGAATGTGTTTGGTGATGTTTGCATGTGTGCTTTTCTGCTTTTCTGCCTCTCTTCCGCCTTTTCGAAGTTAGACTCCAATCGGAAAATCGGCTGAGATGAATTTTTTTTGAGGATTTTTTTTAGTGCTAATGTTCGAAATGGTATTTTTGTTTGGTTACGTACAGTTATTGGTGCCTCCTCTATTCTATACAATATCACACACGCGTTGATTGAAAAACATGCTACAAAGATATTATGCCACTATGGATTAAATGTAAATGTCGTGTGACTAGGGTCTCCCGTCGGGTAGACCGTTCGCCGGGTGCAGGTCTTTCTATTTGACGCCACTTCGGCGACTTGCACGTCGATGGGAGTGAAATGATGATTAGGACAACACAACACCCAGTCCCCGAGCGGAGAAGTTTCATTGTGTAGCTTCACGAGGTTTCGTTCCTGAAATAATACACTTAGAGGTAGGAGTGTAAATGTGGAAACCCAGTTTGTTTTTGCTGTATAAAAGAAATGTTATGTAAAATTTATTTTTTATTTGACCGATATTGATTACTAAATTATCGATTACTTTTTCTTTCTAATAAGGAAATGTACATATTTATGAAAATTGTCACATGTGGGAGAAATATTTGAGAAATAACTGTCTAGCTTGTAATTGAACAATTTCTTTAATGTGATTCTTGAGTTTCTCCCGGCGTATTTGATAATCAAAATGTCCACGGGTGTACTGCCGGTCTACAGTGTCCAACGGGCACAATATTTCGGCGATCATACATGTCGCCATCATCAGGTGAACTGACGGACTGAGCTCCTGTGAACGTGCCGGCACGGAGATCCGTACACTATGGCTGCTCAGGTGGAACTGGGTTCGGTCGCGGCGGCGGCGGATTTAAATACCCTCCGCCCGCGGCGCGCTCACTCCGCCGTCCGCGCCCCGCGCCACGGTCGCGCGGTGGAACAGATTGCGACGCCGTCTGAGATGACGTCGGTGTGATGGCTCCGTCCGCCGTGGTCGTCACAACTATACATTTGCTCGATTTACTCTTGATTAACCCAATCGCTGGTTCCCAAGCCTTGCTAAGATTATAGCCACAGTCACGATTTATGAGGTCGTCATTGGTGCGAATTTCGATGGCCTCTCTAACAACGCTGTCCCAGTATCTCGACGTCTCTACCAGAATCCTCGTGCGTTCATACTCCATAGCGTGATTTTCCGACAAACAATGTTCAGCGACCGCCGACTTGCTCGGATACATCAGTCGAGTGTGTCTCTGGTGTTCACGGCATCGATCCTCGACGGTACGCATCGTCTGACCAATATTTTTTTTGAGAAAGCAAGGAGAAAAAATTCTCAATGACAAGCTAGACAACGAGTCAGTTAGCTTCTTCAAACGCGTCTGTTGCATTTGATGATAACTGTGACAATTTTCATAAATATGTACATTCCATCATTTGAAAAAATACTATATATATATATATATATATATATATATATATATATATATATATATACAGGGTGTCTCAAAAATGACCGGTATATTTGAAACGGCAGTAAAAACTAAACGAGCAGCGATAGAAATACACCGTTTGTTGCAATATGCTTGGGACAACAGTACATTTTCAGGCGGACAGACTTTCGAAATTACAGTACTTACAATTTTCAACAACAGATGGCGCTGCAAGTGATGTGAAAGATATAGAAGACAACGCAGTCTGTGGGTGCGCCATTCTGTACATCGTCTTTCTGCTGTAAGCGTGTGCTGTTCACAACGTGCAAGTGTGCTGTGGACAACATGGTTTATTCTTTAGAACAGAGGATTTTTCTGGTGTTGGAATTCCACCGCCTAGAACACAGTGTTGTTGCAACAAGACGAAGTTTTCAACGGAGGTTTAATGTAACCAAAGGACCGAAAAGCGATACAATAAAGGATCTGTTTGAAAAATTTCAACGGACTGGGAACGTGACGGATGAACGTGCTGGAAAGGTAGGGCGACCGCGTACGGCAACCACAGAGGGCAACGCGCAGCTAGTGCAGCAGGTGATCCGACAGCGGCCTCGGGTTTCCGTTCGCCGTGTTGCAGCTGCGGTCCAAATGACGCCAACGTCCACGTATCGTCTCGTGCGCCAGAGTTTACACCTCTATCCGTACAAAATTCAAATGCGGCAACCCCTCAGCGCCGCTACCATTGCTGCACGAGAGACATTCGCTAACGATATAGTGCACAGGATTGATGACGGCGATATGCGTTTGGTTTACTGACGAAGCTTATTTTTACCTGGACGGTTTCGTCAATAAACAGAACTGCCGCATATGGGGAACCGTAAAGCCCCATGTTGCAGTCCCATCGTCCCTGCATCCTCAAAAAGTACTGGTCTGTGCCGCCATTTCTTCCAAAGGAATCATTGGCCCATTTTTCAGATCCGAAACGATTACTGCATCACGCTATCTGGACATTCTTCGCGAATTTGTGGCGGTACAAACTGCCTTAGACGACACTGCGAACACCTCGTGGTTTATGCAAGATGGTGCCCGGCCACATCGCACGGCCGACGTCTTTAATTTCCTGAATGAATATTTCGATGATCGTGTGATTGCTTTGGGCTATCCGAAACATACAGGAGGCGGCGTGGATTGGCCTCCCTATTCGCCAGACATGAACCCCTGTGACTTCTTTCTGTGGGGACACTTGAAAGACCAGGTGTACCGCCAGAATCCAGAAACAATTGAACAGCTGAAGCAGTACATCTCATCTGCATGTGAAGCCATTCCGCCAGACACGTTGTGAAAGGTGTCGGGTAATTTCATTCAGAGACTACGCCATATTATTGCTACGCATGGTGGATATGTGGAAAACATCGTACTATAAGAGTTTCCCAGACCGCAGCACCATCTGTTGTTGAAAATTGTAACTACTGTAATTTCGAAAGTTTGTCTGCCTGAAAATGTACTGTTGTCCCAAGCATATTGCAACAAACGGTGTATTTCTATCGCTGCTCGTTTAGTTTTTATTGCCGTTTCAAATATACCGGTCATTTTTGAAACACCCTGTATATATATATATGGTTGGTCCTGCTGAGTCCTGCCGACTGACGAGGCGGGCGTCGGAGAGCGGGGGCGTAAATACCGAGGAAAGTGGGCGTGGTCTACCTTGCACATAGTAGCAGAGAGAAAACTAGTCAAGGATAACATGTAACTATCGGTAATAGTCCGTCATAGATAAAATTCACTTATCGATTCTGTAACGCCACTGTCCATATCTCGCTTAATTTCAAGGCCTCTTCTTTTCCGTTAAAATTATGTTCATGTTTATAAATTTCAATAGCCTCCCTATACACTCGTAGAGCACACATACTGATAGAAACTTATATAAGAACTCTAATCATCACCCACAACAGAAAATAGGTGTAATCAAAAGTTTAGTGGACAGGGCAAAACGGATTTGTACGCCGGAACACCTGGATACGGAACTGAATCATGTGAAACAGGCCTTCGAAAAGAATGGGTACTCAAACAAAGAAATTAATAGAGTTTTAAGACCTAATTACAGCAGGCCAAAGGACAAGGATGGTACACAGCAATGGAAGCACACGGTGTCTTTACCTTTCATTGGTAAGGTTACAGATCGAATCGGCAAAATTTTGCTGCAGCATAAAGTGAAACAGGTATTCAAACCTGCCAGAAAAATAGGACAAGTACTTCGTTCCGTTAAAGATAGAAGGCCACCATTATCATCTAGCGGTGTGTATAAAATTCCGTTTACTTGTGGGAAGGTCTTCATTGTTACTACGAAAAGAAGTGTGAATACGATGGTAAAGGAGCATAAAAGTCTTTGCCGGCTGGGAAAAATAGATAAATCGGCCGTTGCGGAACATGCATTTCAGTGAGGTGACCATGTTGTTAAGTTTTCTGAAACTACAGTTTTAAGTGCTACCGCGAACTATTATCCACGACTGTATAGGCAGGGTATTGAAATTTATAAACATGAAGATAATTTTAACGAAAAAGAAGAGGCCTTGAAATTAAGCGAGATGTGGACAGTGGCGTTACAGAATCGATAAGTGATTTTTATCTATGACAGACTATTGCCGATAGTTACATGTTATCTTTGACTAGTTTTCTCTCTGCTACTATGTGCAAGGTAGACCACGCCCACTTTCCTCGGTATTTAGGCCGCTCTCCGACGCTCGACTCGTAAATCCCTCATTCGCCCTATCCTTTGCTATGCCCACACTACCTTTTACAAATCCCTTCAGATCCTAGAACGCCATGCTCTTCGCCTCGCCTATCGCATCTGTCTCCCCTCCTCCACACGAATGCTGTACGACCTCATTCCATTCCCCCACCTCCTCCTCTTCCTCAAACGGATACGGATCCTCTATACCTCCCGTAAACTGGATCCCCCTCACCCGCTCGTCTCTCCCATCCTCTCCCACCCCCGCCCCCTGCCGCGCCTGTATTCCCACGTCCCACCCGGTCTCCATCTCTCCACCCTCCTTACCCTCTCCCAAGGTGGCTTCCGCCAGCTCCCCCTCCCTGATGATGCCCTCCTCCCCTCCATCTACCCCTCCTACCAACTTTGATCCTCCCCTCCCACTTCCTCTGTTTTTTGCTTTGGGCACCCTCTCTCCCTTCTCTCCCCCTTCCCTCCCTCCCTCCCTTTCTCCCCGCTCCACCCCTGGGCTTCCCCCACCCCCATACCCACATTCCTCCTCCCATCCCTCTGCTATTGGCGTCTTTGCTCTCCCCCTCCCCCTCCCCCTTCTTCCCCTCTTGGTAGGTCCCCGGACTTGCACACGCTACGTGGACATTCGCGCTCCGGAGATGACCGCCATCTGTTTTCTCGTGTGTGTGCCTCCGTGTTTGTGGTTAGTGTTCACCGTCACACTCCAACGTTCACCTCTGCCGTCGAATTGTCAGTGTTGCAGTCTAATTTTCGTCGAGTGTGAACGGCTCCGTGTTTTGTATTTCTGTGTCTACTGTTTTTTTGCCCGTCAATCTATCTATTATGTATCTTCTTCATGTTTTTTCTCATTGTCGACTTGAAGGCTGAAGAGCAGCGTAAGATGCTGCTGCCAGCCTATCTATGTACAGGTATAAAAATTACAATGAAGGAAAAAAATAGGACCCGACTTGTCAGTCAGCAGGACTCAGCAGGACCAGCCATACCTCTGTGGATGTCCAACGTAGTATTGGACGAAACGTTAGGAATAGAAGAATTTCACGAACCACGACCATATAACCTGGAAGAATTATCAACAACAGTACCATCCGGTCGTAAAAGCCTTCATTGTGTGATTGAGAAGAATATTTATGTCAGAAGTCAGAAATCAGAAAATTGGCAAGAAATAACTTCGAATGGGCCAGACGTCGATCTGTTGTAGAACTTTAGAACATGTTTTTTGCTCGCGTATCATGTCGTTTTTGGAAACCGAGAATGTACTGTGTAGGAGTTAAAACGGATTCCGGAAACAGCGATCGTGTGAGACCCAACTCGCTTTATTTGTTCACGAGATACAGAAAATATTAGATACAGGCTCCCAGGTAGATGCTATTTTCCTTGACATCCGGAAGGCGTTCGGTACAGTTCCGCACTGTCGTCTGATAAACAAAGGAAGAGCCTACGGAATATCAGACCAGCTGTGTGGCTGGATTGAAGAGTTTTTAGCAAACAGAACACAGCATGTTGTTCTCAATGGAGAGACGTCTACAGCCGTTAAAGTAACCTCTGCCGTATCACAGGGGAGTGTTATGGGACCATTGCTTTTCACAATATATATAAAAGGCTAGTAGATAGTGTCGAAAGTTCCATGCGGCTTTTAGCGGATGATGCTGTAGTATACAGAGAAGTTGCAGCATTAGAAAATTGTAGCGAAATGCAGGAAGATCTGCAGCGGATAGGCACTTGGTACAGGGAGTGGCAACTGACCCTTAACATAGACAAACGTAATCTATTGCCAATACATAGAAAGAAGGGTCCTTTATTGTATGATTATATGATAGCGGAACAAACACTGGTAGCAGTTACTTCTGTAAAATATCTGGGAGTATGCGTGCGGAACGATTTGAAGTGGAATGATCATATATAGTTAATTGTTGGTAAGGCGGGTACCAGGTTGAGATTCATTGGGAGAGTGCTTAGAAAATGTAGTCCATCAACGAAGGAGGTGCCTTACAAAACACTCGTTCGACCTATACTTGAGTATTGCTCATCAGTGTGGGATCCGCAGCAGGTCGGGTTGACGGAGGAGATAGAGAAGATCCAAAGAAGAGCGGCGCCTTTCGTCACACGGTTATTTGGTAAGCATGATAGCGTTACGGAGATGTTTAGCAAACTCAAGAGGCAGACTCTGCATCGCGGTGTAGCTTGCTCGCCAGGTTTCGAGACGGTGCGTTTCTGGATGAGGTATCGAATATATTGCTTCCCCCTACTTATACCTCCCGAGGAGATCACGAATGTAGAATTAGAGAGATTAGAGCACGCACGGAGGCTTTCAGACAGTCGTTGTTCCCGCGAACCATACGAGACTAGAGCAGGATAGGGAGGTAATGGCAGTGGTACGTAAAGCGCCCTCCGCCACACACTGTTGGGTGGCTTGCGGAGTATAAATGTAAATGTAGATGTAGATGTAGAAGTTGAAACTATTTTTTCTTGTACTTGTGTGTATGGTGAGTGTGTGGGGCGGTGCGCAGGTGCCGCTGGTGGTGCCGCGCAACGAGCCGCGCCGGCTGGTGCTGTGGAACTCGCTGGCGCAGCAGCGGCAGGAGGTGGTGGCGGTGCGCGTGACGACGGCCAGCGTGCGCGTGCTCGACCCGGACGGGCGCGCCATCCCGCACCAGCTGAACCCCGTCTGGAACCTCACCGACGCCGCCACCGCCGCCCCCAACCCGGCCGCCGGCGGCCAGGACCGCCAGGACGCCAGGTACTCGGTGAGTACCAGCCCAGTCCAGCCGTCACCTCTCCGTCAGTTACGTACACTACTGGCCACTAAAACTGCTACACCGAGGAGAAATGCAGATGATAAACGGGTAGTCATTGGACAAATATATTGTACTACAACTGACATGTGATTACATTTTCACGCAATTTGGGTGCATAGATCCTGAGAAATCACTACCACCTCTGGCCGTAATAACAGCCTCGATACGCCTGGGCATTGAGTCAAACAGAGCTTGGATGGCGTGTACAGGTACAGCTTCAACAGGATACCACAGTTCATCAAGAGTAGTGACTGGCGTATTGTGACGAGCCAGTTGCTCGGCCACCATTGACCAGACGTTTTCAATTGGTGAGAGATCTGGAGAATGTGCTGGCCAGGGCAGCAGTCGAACATTTTCTGTATCCAGAAAGGCCCGTACAGGACCTGCAACATACGGTCGTGCATTATCCTGCTGAAATGTAGGGTTTCGCACGGATCGAAGAAGGGTAGAGCCACGGGTCGTAACACATCTGAAATGTAACGTACACTGTTCAAAGTGCAGTCAATGCGAACGAGAGGTGACCGAGACGTGTAACCAATGGCACCCCATACCATCATGCCGGGTGATACGCCAGTATGGCGATGACGAATACACTCTTCCAATGTGCGTTCACCGCGTTGTCGCCAAACACGGATGCGACCATCGTTATGCTGTAAACAGAACCTGGACTGATCCGAAAAAAATGACGTTTTGCCACTCGTGCACCCAGGTTCGTCGTCGAGTACACCATGGCAGGCGCTCCTGTCTGTGATGCAGCGTCAAGGGTAACGGCAGCCACGGTCTCCGAGCTGATAGTCCGTGCTGCTGCAAACGTCGTCGAACTGTTCGTGCAGATGGTTGTCGTCTTGCAAACGTCCCCATCTGTCGACTCAGGGATCGAGACGTGGGTGCACGATCCGTTACAGGCGTACGGATAAGATGCCTGTCATCTCGACTGCTAGTGATATGAGGCCATTGGGATACAGCACGGCGTTCCGTATTACCCTCCTGAACCCACCGATTCCATATTCTGGTAACAGTCATCGGATCTCGACCAACGCGAGCAGCAATGTCGCGATACGATAAACCACAATCGCGATAGGCTACAATCCGATCTTTATCAAAGTCGGAAACGTGATAGTACGCATTTCTCCTCCTTACACGAGGCATCACAACAATGTTTCAGCAGGCAACACCGGTCAACTGCTGTTTGTGTTTGAGAATTCGGATGGAAACTTTGCTCATGTCAGCACGTTGTAGGTGTCGCCACCGGCGCCAACCTTGTGTGAATGCTCTCAAGAGCTAATCATTTGCATACCTCAGCATCTTCTTCCTGTCAGTTAAATTTCGCGTCTGTACCGCGTCATCTTCGTGGTGTAGCAATTTTAATGGCCACTAGTGTAGTTTCAAACTCACCACAGACTTCTGTGATGTCGAGTGACAACTCGGCGTCTCTGTAGCCTCAGAGAGTCTACTCGCCAGTTTCCACAGCTAACCGTTTAATTTTCTTATAAGAGAATGAAAGAAAAAATGAGTCTGTTGTCGCGTGAAAGTCGTCTACACTGATCAGACAGAACATTATGGCCACCTACCTAACAGCCAGTATGTCCACCTTTAGCACGGATAACAGTGGCGACGCGTCTCAGTATGGAAGCAGTGAGGCCTTGCTGCGTCGCAGAAGGGAGTTGGCACCACATCTGCCCACACAGTTCACTTAATTGCCGCCAATTGAGGAGAGCAGTGAAGGAAACAAAAGAAAAATTCGGAGTAGGTATTAAAATTCACATAGAAGAAATAAAAACTTTGAGGTTCGCCGATAACATTGTAATTCTGTCAGACACAGCAAAGGACTTGGAAGAGCAGTTGAACGGAATGGACAGTGTCTTGAAAGGAGGATATAAGATGAACATCAGCAAAATCAAAACGAGGATCATGGAATGTAGTCGAATTAAGTCAGTTGATGCTGAGGGTATTAGATTAGGAAATGAGACACTTAAAGTAGTAAAGGAGTTTTGCTATTTGGGGAGCAAAATAACTGATGATGGTCGAAGTAGAGAGGATATAAAATGTAGACTGGCAATGGCAAGGAAAGCGTTTCTGAAGAAGAGAAATTTGTTAACATCGATTATAGATTTAAGTGTCAGGAAGTCGTTTCTGAAAATATTTGTATGGGGTGTAGCCATGTATGAAATTGAAACGTGGACAATAAATAGTTTGGATAAGAAGAGAATAGAAGCTTTCGAAGAGTGGTGCTACAGAAGAATGCTGAAGATTAAATGCGTAGATCACATAACTAATGCGGAGGTATTGAATAGAATTGGGGAGAAGAGGAGTTTGTGGCACAACTTGACTAGAAGAAGGGATCGGTTGGTAGGACATGTTCTGAGGCATCAAGGGATCACCAATTTAGTATTGGAGGGCAGCGTGGAGGTTAAAAATCGTAGAGGGAGACCAAGAGATGAATACACTAAGCAGATTCAGATGGATGTAGGTTGCAGTAGGTTCTGGGAGATGAAGCAGCTTGCACAGGATAGAGTAGCATGGAGAGGTGCATCAAACCAGTCTCTGGACTGAAGACCAGACCAACAAAAACAGGTCAGGGGGCGGTGTCACGTTCCAGATGTGTTGGATCAGGTTCAGATCTGGTGAGTTTGGAGGCCAGCACGCCAGTTGCAACACGCCACTGTGTTCCTCAAACCACTCCATCACACTCCTGGCCTTGTGAGACGGCGGATTATCTTGTTGAAAAGTACCTCTGCCGTATGGAGAAGTGACCGTCACGAATAGCTGTACATGGTCTATAACCAGTGTACAACAGCCTTTGGCCGTCATGGTGCCTTGCATGAGCTGGACCCATAGCTTCTGATGCGAATTTTGCCCACAGCATAAGGGGGCGTTTGAGACTACGGATTCCCCCGTCTCCCATCGACATGATCAATCAGACCGTGCAACGTTGTGCCACTCCACCAGCATCCAGTGCCGATGCTCACGTGCCCATTTCAGCCATAGTAGCTGTTGTCGTGTTGTTAACATTGGCACCTGCACTGGCCATCGGTTGTGGAGTGTTCGGTGCACTACGTGTTCAGACACACTTGTACTCCGCTCAGCGATAAAGCCAGATGTTAGTTCCGCCACTTTTCCTGTATTACAAGTCTGTGCAGCCTGCGACGTCCGACATCTGTGATGAGGGGTGCGCGCCCAGCCCACGACATCTGTACGTAGTTTCATTTTGGGTTCGCCACTTTTTGAACACACTGACCGCAGCACTCCCTGAACATCTGACGAGTTTCCAGAATGCTCGTGCCGAACTTCCAGGCCATCACAATCTGCCGTTCTTCAAATTCAGAATGATCACGCGCCTTCCCCATTCTACACCACACGGACAGCACGCTCACTGCTACTGTATGCACCATCCGTGGTCTAAGTAGCAGTCGTTCCTTACCGGGTGACGCCGCCATCGCCTGGACGTGTTTATACCGACAGCAGGTCGGTGGTCATAATGTTCTGGCTCATCTGTGTATATCGGCCTGGAAAATAGAAAACTCCCCAGAAGTACTTCTGCAGCATAGTGAAAACAAGATTGGCACATCGTCCATACAGTCACAATCTCTGCCCCTCTCCTCATGCCATGTCCGTGTTTTCAGAGCCCACAAAAAAGTCATTGGTAGCCGCTGATTTGGTTGGAACAAAGAGAAGCTCCCCCGTTTACTAACCAGGTTCCCTAGTCAACCGCAAACATTTTCCATGAAGTTGTCATTTTCTCTCACAGTAGGACAAATGTGTTAATCTAATAAAGAGGTTACTTACTTTTTGTCCATCTGCCCCGTTTGTATTTCACTGCCACTTATGCACGCTAAGAGAAAAAAATGAACGACGCACCACGAAGGAAGAATCTGAATAGCAAGGTAATCTAAAAATGGTTCAAATGGCTCTGGGCACTATGGGACTTAACATCTATGGTCATCAGTCCCCTAGAACTTATAACTACGTAAACCTAACTAACCTAAGGACATCACACAACACCCAGCCATCACGAGGCAGAGAAAATCGCTGACCCCGCCGGGAATCGAACCCGCGAACCCGGGCGTGGGAAGCGAGGACGCTACCGCACGACCACGAGATGCGGGCAGCAAGGTAATCTCTGTGATATACATGTACAGATAAACTAATGATAACAATCTGAGAAAAATTGATGAGATATTCAAGAGAATGTGCTTCACAAATTATACAACTCTGTAACGGCTAGTCCACTTCCGGCCCTGATGTAAGCAGTTACTCGTTTTCACATGTATTGACAGAGTTCTAAGATTTTCGCCTGAGGGATATCGTGGCAAATTCTGTCCAATTGGCGAGTTAGATCGACAGAATTCCAAGCTGGTCGGAGAGCCCTGTCCATAAAACTCCAAACATTCTCAGTTGGGGAGAGCAGCTCTCGTCATTTGTGGGCAGGCAATACCTTGCTGAAATGTAAGCACGTGATGGCTTATCATGACTGGCAACTAAACAGGGCGTACAATATCATCAACGTATCACTGTGCTGTGAGGGTACCGTGGAGGACAACCAAAGCGGTTGTGGTATGAAATGAAATGAAATGAAATGTCACCCCAGACCATTACTCTAGGCTGTCAGGTCGTACGGTGGGCGACAGTCGGGATGGTATTCCAACGGTTTCCCCAGGCATCTCCAGACATGTCTTTGTCCTGAGACCTCATTGACCAGTGTAAAACTGTCTTCTGTCATGAGCCCTGCTTCAAACTGAGCCTCGATGACCAGCAGTCTAACGGACCAATTGGATAGGATGTGGCATGGTATACTCCAGAAAGACATCCAGGAAATCTGTCGGAAGTTGGCTGTCAGGTTGTACGGCGGGCGACAGTCAGGATGGTATTCAAATGGTTGCACTGGTCGTCTCCAGGCATGTCTTTGTCCTGAGATCACATTGAACAGAGTAAAACTGTATTCTCTGATGAGTCCTGCTTCGAACTGAGCCTCGATGACCAGCAGTCTGACGGACCAATTGAATAGGATGTGGCATAGTATCCCCCAAAAAGACATCCGTGAAAGCTGTCGAGCAGTTGGCAGTCAGGTTGTACGGCAGGCGACAGTCAGCATGGTATTCCAACGGTTGCCCCAGGCATCTTCAGACAGGTCTTTATCCTGAGATTTCATTGAACGGAGTAAAACTGTCTTCTGTGATAAGAACTGCTTCAAACTGAGCCTCAATGACCAGCAGTGTAACGGACCAATTGGATAGGTTGTGGCATGGTATCTTCCAGAAAGACATCCAAGAAATCTGTCAGCAGTTGGCTGTCAGGTTGTACGGCGGGGGACATTCAGGATGATATTCAAATGGTTGCCCCAGTCGTCTCCAGACATGTCTTTGTTCGAGAATGGGTTCAAATGGCTCTGAGCACTATGGGACTTACCTTCTTTGGTCGTCAGTCCCCTAGAACTTAGAAGTACTTAAACCTAACTAACCTAAGGACATCACACACATCCATGCCTGAGGCAGGATTCGAACCTGTGACGGTAGCGGTCGCGCGGTTCCAGACTGTAGCGCCTAGAACCACATGGCCACTGTGGCCAGCCATGTCTTTGTCCTGAGATCTCATTGACCAGAGTAAAACTGTGTTCTTTGATGAGCCCAGCTTCGAACTGGGCCTCGACGACCAGCAGTGTGACACACCAATTGGATAGGATGTGGCATGGTATCCCCCAGAAGGACATCCAGGAAATCTGTCGAGTAGTTGGCTGTCAGGTTGTACAGCAGGCGACAGTCAAGATGGTATTCCAACGGTTGCCCCAGGCATCTCCAGACACGTCTTTGTCGTGAGATCTCATTGACCAGAGTAAAACTGTCTTCTGTGGTGAGTCCTGCTTCGAACTGAGCCACTATGACCAGCAGTCTAACGCACCAATTCGATAGGATGTGGCATGGTATCCTCCAGAAAGACATCCAAGAAATCTGCTGAGCAGTTGACTGTCAGGTCGTACGGCGGGCGACAGTCAGGATGGTATTCCAACGGTTGCCCTGGGCATCTCCAGACACGACTTTCTCCTGAGGTCTCATTGACCAGAGTAAAACTGTCTTCTGTGATGAGCTCCGCTTCAGACTGAGCCTCGAAGACCAGCAGTCTACGTACCAATTGGATAAGATGTGGCATGGTATCCCCCAGGAAATCTGTCAAGCAGTCCCGAATAACTGCTTGCATAAGGCCAGAGGTCGACAACGTTTTGTTGACTTGCTCAATTGGTGAAGCTCTCTTTTTTTTTTTTTTTTGAATAAACTACCCAGTTTTTCTGAAATTGTATACATTTGTTTTTCTGCACACGTACATGACACCCCCCTGATATCTCTGTACCATGTACATCACATCTCCTGATTTCAGTCATATTTGGATAATTCCTTCGAAGCGAATTTCTCTCCTTAAGAGTGTATATTCTGCATATAACTAAAGATCATGTAGTAGGTTTCTCGTTGAGAAGTCACAATTGAGTGTTGCTTGTTTGTATGGACATTGTGTTCACCTGGTGTAAGGAGGAGAAATGTCTGTGAGCACTTGTCGGTATTTGACGGCGACAGAATCATGTCCTACTGAGGCCGCAGTCGATTGTTCGGCAGTTCTGCTCCTCGATTGGTGGAGATCCCACGACTGTCACTTTGATATTTATTCTATGGGTTCAAGAGGGTGGTACACAACGCCATGCGAGATCTTAACGGCTCCCTCTAGTAGAACCAGAGAGGGCAGATGTACATTGATCAACCAGGGCATTATGACCATCGACCTAATACCGATATAAACCCATCAAGGCGAAGGCAAGAAATTACATGTGGTGTTCCCAGAGGTTCCATACCAGGTCCACTACTGTTTCTTGTGTATATTACAGACCTGTCATCTGTTACATTACCAGATGCCAAGTTTGTCTTACTTGCAGATGATACAAACATTGCAATAAGTAGTAAATCAAATATAAATTTAGGAAGGGCAGCGAATCGAAGTTTTACTGACATTAATAAGTGGTACATAGCCAATTCAGTGTCATTAAACTTTGAAAAGATCCACTATATGCAGTTCAGAACTTCCTAGAGACTTCGTTCTGGTGTGTGTATAAAATATGATGACATTTAAATAGTAGAAGCTGAGAGTGTAAAATTCATGGGATTACAACTTGATGATAAATTCAGTTGGGAAAATACTAACGAACTGCTAAAGCGCCTAAACAAGTCTGTGTTTGCAATGTGAATGATGTCAGACATAGGAAATATAAATATAAAAAAAAGCTGGCATATTTTGCTTATTTTCACTCCATTATGTCATATTTTGGGGTAACGCCACAAACAAAGAAACATTTTTTAGAGTACAGATATAATAAGAGTAATGAATAGTGTAAATCCAAGAACATCATGTCGAAACCTATTCAAAGAATTGGGCATATTAACCACATCTTCTCAGTATATTTATTCCTTAATGAAGTATGTTGGAGATAATACATCTCTTTTTCCAACTAACTGCTTCGTACACAGTATCAATACTAGGAATAAAAACAATATACAGAAAGATTTAAAATCGCTTACTCTTGCCCAGAAAGGAGTCCAGTATTCAGCAATGCATATTTTCAATAAGTTACCAGCAACCATTAAGAGTTTAGTTTCAGACAAGGCACAATTTAAACATAATTTAAAAGAGTTTTTGGTGGCCAACTCCTTCTATTCCATCCATGAGTTTCTCAACAAGTGCAGTAGACCATTTTAATGAAAATTTATTATACTTTAATTTTTGACAATACTTGGTTGTAACAGCCAAGTAACTACCTACTGTGTGAATGATGGATGTATGGAAAGCAGATGTAAGTCTTAACTCTGTAAATAGTGGAATTTCAATTTTAAATCTTGTAGATAATCTGACTGTTCTTAACTGAGGATTACTGAAATGAACAATTTACTTTAATTTTTGACAATACTCGGTTGTAATAGCCAAGAAACTAGCAAATGTCTGAGGGATGGCTTTAATGAAAGCGGATGTAAGTATTAAACCTGTAAATATTAGAAGTTTAAATTTAATTCATGTACATAATTTTATTGTTAATTGACTGAGGATCATTAAAATTAATGAAACTCAAGTTTTTCTAATTACATTTTTGTAATGTGTATCTGACATGAAACTTCCTGGCAGATTAAAACAGTGTGCCCGACCGAGACTCGAACTCGGGACCTTTGCCTTTCGCGGGCAAGTACTCTACCATCTGAGCTACCGAAGCACGACTCACGACCGGTCCTCACAGCTTTACTTCTGCCAGTACCTCGTCTCCTACCTTTCATATCAGCGCACACTCTGCTGCAGAGTGAAAATCTCATTCTGTATCTGACATGTTTCACACCCAGGAGCATTCCCCTTTTTATGGGTCTGTGGAATGAATAATTAATCTAATCTAATCTAATCAGCGTTATCTACTGAGGAATGACTGCTTGTCAGACACATGCGCGGTGCATGTAGTAGCAGTGAGTGTGCTGTCCCTGCGTAGAATGGGGGAGGCGCTCGATCTGTCTGAGTTTGACCGAGGGCAGATTGTGATGGCTCGGAGGCTCGGCAAGAGCATTTCGGGAACTGCACGACTTGTGGGGTGTTCGAGGAGTGCTGTGGTGAGTGTCTTCAACAGTGGCGAAACCAAGGTGAAGCCACACCCAGGCGCCGTGGGGTTGGACGGCCACCCCTCATTACAGATGTTGCTGTCGTAGGTTGAGCAGACTGGTAAAACAGGACTGTGGTGGAACTAACATCAGACTTTAATGTTAGGCAGAGTACATGTGTGTCTGAACTCACATTGCACCAAACACCCATAACCATGCGCTTCCGCAGCTGTCGATCTGTACATGTTCCAATGTCAACTGCATGACACTGGCAACTATGATTGAAATGGGCACGTGACCATCCATCGGCACTTTCCTGTCAGAAAGGTGACAGTTCGTAGTGTTGTTGTTGTTGTTGTGGTCTTCAGTCCTGAGACTGGTCTGATGCTGCTCTCCATGCTACTCTATCCTGTGCAAGCTTCTTCATCTCCCAGTACCTACTGCAGCCTACATCCTTCTGAATCGGCTTAGTGTATTCATCTCTTGGTGTCCCTCTACGATTTTTACCCTCCACGCTGCCCTCCAAAACTAAACTGGTGATCCCTTGATGCATCAGAACATGTCCTACCAACAGATCCCTTTTCTAGTCAAGTTGTGCCACAAACTCCTCTGCTCCCCAATTCTATTCGACACCTCCTCATTAGTTATGTGATCTACCGATCTAATCCTCAGCATTCTTCTGTAGCACCACATTTCGAAAGCTTCTATTCTCTTCTTGTCTAAACTATTTACCGTCCGTGTTTCACTTCCATACATGGCTACACTCCATACAAATACTTTCAGAAACGACTTCGTGACACTTAAATCTATACTCGATGTTAACAAATTTCTCTTCTCCAGAAACGATTTCCTTGCCATTGCCAGTGTACATTTTATATCCTCTCTACTTCGACCATCATCAGTTATTTTACTCCCCAAATAGCAAAACTCCTTTACTACTTTAAGTGTCTCATTTCCTAATCTAATACCCTCAGTATCACTCGACTTAATTCGACTACATTCCATTATCCATTATCCATTCGTAGTAATAGACGGAAAGTCATCGAGTAAAACAGAAGTAATATCCGGCGTTCCCCAGGGAAGTGTTATAGGCCCTCTATTGTTCCTGATCTACATATATTAACGACATAGGAGACAATCTGAGCAGCCGTTTTCGGTTGTTTGCAGATGACGCTGTCATTTACCGTCTTGTAAAGTATTGGTTAAAAACACTGTTGGTTGCAATTTTAGTTTTTTCATTTTTCAACGGCGCGTTTCGCCTTATTTAGGCATCGTCAGGTTATCTTTTCTAGATGGACGCGAGACGCACTTACGCTTGCTACCTGAGCCCCCATCTTATTGTTACTCGCTCCTGTGAACGGGAACGCGTTATGCAGATCTTGGTGCCTCTCGCGTCCATCTAGAAAAGATTGCTAAATAAGAAAAACTAAAATTGCAACCAACACTGTTTTTAACCAATACTGTTAAGCACTGGTTTGCTGTTATGCCACATATGGACTGGAAGGATGTCTTGTAAAATCAGATGACCAAAACGACTTGCAGAATGAATTAGATATCTGTATGGTGCAAAAAGTGGCAATTGATCCTGAATAAGGAAAAGTGTGAAGTTATTCACATGAGTACTAAAAGAAATCAGCTGAATTTCGATTATTCGATGTCACACAAATGGATTTTATCCACAGAGCGTCCAGAACGTTCAGAATCACTTGTGCCCGTATGACCACTCCGAAAAGTTTGAAACCACTTATAAACTGCTCTAATGGAAGGTGCAGAGTCACGGTAATGTTTATCAAGCTTCTCTTTAGTCTCCTGAGGCGTTTTGCCTTTCATGGTTCAAATGGCTGTGAGCACTATGGGACTTAACGTCGGAGGTCATCAGTCCCCTAGAACTTAGAACTACTTAAACCTAACTAACCTAAGGACATCACGCACAACCATGCCCGAGGCAGGTTTCGAACCTGCGACTGTAGCAGTCGCGAGGTTCCGGCCTGAAGCGCCTAGAACCGCTCGGCCACAGCGGCCGGCTACCTTTCATAAAGTCACCGCACGAAATTCCCTTTCGTCCATTTTTTGACAATCACTTGACTTCCTTGATTCACACGAATGTCAAACACCAATATCGCTGAAACTTGGTGTGCGTTCTTTCCAAAGATGTTACTAATTAAACTGACACGCGCTGGTGATGCCATCTCTCGGACTTTGCACTGACTTTTCAAACGCCCCTCGTAAACACTGACCGGAGGAAGATGGCGTCTAGAAACTACCTTGTACAAATAACGTATAGCAAAACAAAAACACTGCTTCATTCGGTATCAGTAAGAGTCAGTGTGAAGCACCACCAAAAACGTTCACGTAGTGTGCTATTTGAAAAGGACGTACCGCTGTTCATATCTTCGTGACGAACGAAGCTACAAGAACGGCGGTCATGCTGCTAAATGTCCCCTCGTAGCTAAACAACAGTCTGCTTGATACATTTTTTTAAAAAAATTACCTTCTGGACAAAAAGTTATTAGGGATAGTGTTAGCAAATGTCAGCGAAATGTACCCTCTGCCACACGCCGCTTAGTTTCTCGCGGAGCACAGATGAACACCTAGACGTGATGCCGAAGAATTACAGAATTCTAGCGGGTGGAGCAGCAGCAAAATTCTGAGCACATTTCTAGGTCACTGGCAACTCCACGTCGAATAGAGGGAGGGGCTGATGAGCGAGTGGCAAGTTTTAATTGAACAGCTCTCCACGTGGTCGCTGCCTCTTCACCTTCTCTACTTAGTTTTTATCCGTCAAGCGGAAAGCTTTTGTCTTCTTTTTTTAATTTTTAGTTTAGTTACGCTCCTAGTGCACTCTAGTCCGAAACACTGAGTGCTCCGCTATTTGTATTCGTGACTCGGCGCGAATTTAATTTGTTTGAATACTTGCGTTTTCGTGTGATTATTAACTAAATAAAAAGCTGTCACTTAAAGAAAAAAATGAATATTTCATATGGTCCCTGAGGTTCTCAACGTGGTTTATTATTAGTGTTAAGTTTCCTTTAATTTACGTCTATAGTCACAAACTTTTTGTTAACAGATTATCGGTTTCGGTCTTTAATGACCATCATCAGATCTGCAGCAAAAATGGGAAAAAACATAAATACACTCACAAACTGTATACAGCTTAAGAACAATACATAGACCATAATGAAAAGGAATGCTAACAAAATTTACATATGTGCGCTTTAAATATGAAGAGGCATAGAGGTAAAGGTGGATAAATAGGCCCCCCACTTTCTTTTTTTTATATAACACCTTTTATTTTTAGTATAATCACCTGAAATTAACATAAAACATTTCTCTAGTATGTCCTGCAATAGTTACAACAAGTTTTGGTTCTACTTTTTAATATTTAAAACAAAATTTTATTTTTTTCTTGATACTCTGCATTTTGTTGCGTCAAGAATTTTTGCTGGTAATATGGGCCCCAAGGTAGTTTGAAATAAAAAGAAACAAAAATTTGAAAAAAATAATTTTGTTTAATTTTTGTGTATAATGAAAGAAAGATTCACTACTGGTGGGATGATTTTCACAGCCTACGCCTAATTTATTTACAGTAGTCACATACAAAGCATCTCTTCCCCATCCAGCGCATTCGTTGTGAGCCCACATCTCACAGGTTATACACTGGACCTAAAGTTCACCTTTTGTGTCCTTTGAAAGAAACCCTTCACAAAATAGACATACAGCGTCGTCAACATCAGGAACAGAAACACCAACTTCAATGCCTCTTCACCTTCTTCATCTGATTCATGTTCATACACTAACTTATTTCTGCTACTTGTTCTAGAATTTGGTTGTTTTTCATTGCCGCCTTTCTTCATTGTACTGCTCTTTTCTTTTCCGTCTTGTTTCTTCTTAGTTTTCCTTTTTTCTTTTCTTCTGCCTCGTCTAGTGCACGTTTATAAGGAGAAGATGTTACAACAGCACAAGTAATGGGTTTAGGACCTTTGTTTGTCAATTTTCTTTTTGGTCTTGGTATCGGCAATACGTCTGGGGGAGAAACATGACCAAAACGTTGTTGGGAAGAGCACCCTGAGGGCCCAGCTTCTGCCAAGTCTCTTGCAGATGGTGTAGTTAATGTCGATGATGTGCCAGTATGAATGCATTGAGCTGATTGACTTGAAGGCTTGTCCTTAGGAGTTCGCCCTTTACTGGCTTTCAGAGCATTTACATCAGACTTCGAACGTCGATATCTTCAGAGAGAGCAAAGTCAATATAATTAAACACTTTGCGATTTACAGGAAAATTCCTGTGACACTGAACCCTGAAATGGCTATTTCAGTTGTTTGACATTTCAGGAATCCATTCCCAAGTAGCTCAGCAATATCGTATGGCACAAGAGGCCTATTGTTGTGCAGCATCAATTGCCTTATGTAGTCACTATGTTGTTGTTGTTGTCTTCAGTCCTGAGACTGGTTTGAAGCAGCTCTCCATGCTACTCTATCCTGTGCAAGCTTCTTCATCTCCCAGTACCTACTGCAACCTACATCCTTCTGAATCTGCTTAGTGTATTGATCTCTTGGTCTCCCTCTACGATTTTTACCCTCCACTCTGCCCTCCAATACTAAATTGGTGATCCCTTGATGCCTCAGAACACGCCCTACCAACCGATCCCTTCTTCTAGTCAAGTTGTGCCACAAACTCCTCTTCTCCCCAATTCTATTCAATACTTCCTCATTAATTATGTGATCTACCCATCTAATCTTCAGCATTCTTCTGTAGCACCACATTTCGAAAGCTTCTATTCTCTTCTTGTCCAAACTATTTACCGTCCATGTTTCACTTCCATACATGGCTACACTCCATACAAATACTTTCAGACACGACTTCGTGACACTTAAATCTATACTCTATGTTAACAAATGTTTCTTCTTCAGAAACGCTTTCCTTGCCATTGCCAGTCTACATTTTATATCCTCTCTACTTCGACCATCATCAGTTATTTTACTCCATAAATAGCAAAACTCCTTTACTACTTTAAGTGCCTCATTTCCTAATCTAATCCCCTCAGCATCACCCGATTTAATTTGACTACAATCCATTATCCTCGTTTTGCTTTTGTTGATGTTCATCTTATATCCTCCTTTCAAGACACTGTCCATTCCGTTCAACTGCTCTTCCAAGTCCTTTGCTGTCTCTGACAGAATTACAATGTCATCGGCGAACCTCAATGTTTTTATTTCTTCTCCATGGATTTTAATACGTACTCCGAATTTTTCTTTTGTTTCCTTCACTGCTTGCTCAATATACAGATTGAATAACATCGGGGAGAGGCTACAACCCTGTCTCACTCCCTTCCCGACCACTGCTTCCCTTTCATGTCCCTCGACTCTTGTAACTGCCATTTGGTTTCTATACAAATTGTAAATAGCCTTTCGCTCCCTGTATTTTACCCCTGCCACCTTCAGAATTTGAAAGAGAGTATTCCAGTTAACGTTGTCAAAAGCTTTCTCTAAGTCTACAAATGCTAGAAACGTAGGTTTGCCTTTTCTTAGTCTTTCTTCTAAAATAAGTCGTAAGGTTAGTATTGCCTCACGTGTTCCAGTATTTCTACGGAATCCAAACTGATCTTCCCCGAGGTCCGCTTCTACCAGTTTTTCCATTCGTCTGTAAAGAATTCGCGTTTGTATTTTGCAGCTGTGACTTATTAAACTGATAGTTCGGTAATTTTCACATCTGTCAACACCTGCTTTCTTTGGGATTGGAATTGTTATATTCTTCTTGAAGTTTGTAGGTATTTCGCCTGTCCCATACATCGTGCTCACCAGATGGTAGAGTTTTGTCATGACTGGCTCTCCCAAGGCCATCAGTAGTTCTAATGGAATGTTGTCTACTCCCGGGGCCTCGTTTCGACTCAGGTCTTTCAGTGCTCTGTGAAACTCTTCACGCAGTATCTTATCTCCCATTTCATCTTCATCTACATCCTCTAATGCCTACTTTACTTTATTTGACAATGTTTTACTCTAATCACCTCTGTTGTATACAGTGTGTTGATAAGTTCACCTAGTATTGAGGTGTTAAGTGTCTCGGAGCCAGTACTGTGCTAAAGTGGTTTAAGGAGTATTACAGTGAAATAACGTTGATTTCTCGCCGATCAGATTGGGCTGATATAAATCCTACGGAACCCATCTTCGTCGCTATCGCAAATCAGCGAGCCGCGCGACTCCCCCCGTCGGAGGTTCGAGTTCTCCCTCGGGCATGCGAGTTGTGTCCTCCTTAGCGTAGTGTGTAAGCTTAAGGACCGATGACCTCAGCAGTTTCGTCCCATAAGACCTAAGCTCAAATCCCCCCCACCCCCCCCCCCCCACCCCCCCAAAAAAAAAGAGAAAAGCAAATCAGCTACCCGTTATTTACGCGAATTACATGACCAGTTTGTAGGCATCTAATGCCACGTACTTCCACAAATTTACCATCGAACTGTCAAATCCCTCATATGCAGAATCAGTAATGCATTTGGTTACAAAGATAGACAAACAAGATATTAAGCGGGTTGTCATAATGGCCGGCCGGTTTTGTCGAGCTGTTCTAGGCGCTTCAGTCTGGAACCGTGCGCCCGCTACGGTCGCAGGTTCGAATCCTGCCTCGGGCATGGATGTGTGTGTGATGTCCTTAGGTTAGTTAGGTTTAAGTAGTTCTAGGGGACTGATGACCTCAGATGTTAAGCCCCATAGTGCTCAGAGCCATTTGAACCATTTGATTTGTGGTCATAATGTTTGTCCTCGTCAGAGTAAGTTCCAGTAGTTATTCGGAGATGAAGAGGCGTGCACAGGATAGAGCAGCGTGGCAAGCTGCATCAGACCACAACGTGTCTAGCTCTTCCTGAGTAAAATGTAAATGTCGTGTGACTAGGGCCTCCCGTCGGGTAGACCGTTTGCCGGGTGCAAGTTTGTCGATTTGACGCCACTTGCGCGTCGATGGGGATGAAATGACGATTAGGACAACACAACACCCAGTCCCGGAGCGGAGAAAGTCTCCGACCCAGCCGGGAATCGAACCCGGACCTTACGATTGACATTCAGTCGCGCTGACCACTCAGCTACCGGGGCGGAGAAGTTTCATGTGAAGCTTCACGACTTTTCGTTGCTGAAATATTACACTTATCATTTTCCCGGCAAAACAAAGTAACAGCTTTTACACAAACGAAAACCACGACCACACTGATTTGTCTACAGACGTCGCAGTCGACTGGGAAGACGCCACGGTTGTCCCGTTATTTTATAGCCACACCTTGTAGATGTTGAAATCCTGGAAACACTTCGTGCAGCTAAAGGCTACATCTTCCTCGCAGTTAGTAATTAATAGCCACTTAACAATTCCGTTTACTTCTGCTAGCGGACCCTTTAAATTCATTTTCCGGTCAGCCGAGACAATGAATATTTTCTACTCTCTATACTTCATTCAGGCGGAAAGTATTCGTTGGTAGTATGTAATGTCCACTCAGAACCTCATGTAGACACTCTTTAAACAGACACGTATACAGGTAATAACCCCACAGTACATAAAATGGAAAAAAAACTGCATAAAATTGAAGCAACAACTGGACAGATCACCCAGCAGCACGCTGATAATCAATTGCCGTGCTCTGTGGCCGCGCGGTTTGAGGCGCCATGTCACGGATTGCGCGACGTTTCCTGTCTGGGGTTCGAGTCCTCCTTCGAACATGGGTGTGGGTGTGTGTGATGTTATTAGCATAATTTAGTTTAAGTAGAGTGTAAGTCTAGAAACCGATGACCTCAGGAGTTTAGTCCTTTAGGAATCCACCCACATTTTAACATTTTTGAACAATAACCAGTCACGCCTACAAAACCTGAGACAATCGTACAACACATTACACCTCTTTGTAGTTAGCTGTCAAGCGTCAGTCGAAATCCGAAAATACCAGTAACGTTCGTAGTTGTAATAGTACACGATCGTCTAGAGGGCTGCTTCTCCAATTCATATCCAAGCCTTTGGCAGACGGTTCAAAGAACCATTTTCAAACTGTTTTTCTACTATTACACTATCGAATAGCGTTTGGGAAAAATGCACTCGTAAATCTTTCCGCGCGAGCTCTGATTTCTCTTATTTTATCACGACAGTCATATTTCCTGTGTACGTGGGAGTCAACAGAATACTCTTATGCGCATAAATTAAGGATAATTGCAGAATGTGGTGCCACACAACGTGGCGCTACACAAAACTTGCGCTAATAGCATAGGGAGCATAGGCAATTCCACGGTGTTGGTGGGTGATACGTTGAGAAAACCGTCCCGAAACACATGTGCCACAAAACGCCACTGTTTCCTGCGCATGTGCCCCGACATCAGTATGGGATGGGATCACCATGCACACGCACAAAGGCCGCACAACGGGTTGATGATTAGGACAACACAACACCCAGTCACTGAGCGGAGAAAATCTCCGACCCAGCCGGTATCGAACCCGGGCCCTTAGGGTTGCCATTCTGTCGCGCTGGCCACTCAGCTACTGTTCCTGAGAAAAGAGGTTCTTAGCAGAGGGACAGACAGACAACAACAAAGTGCAGAAAGAGATTTTCACTGTGAAGCGGAGTGTTCAAAATGGTCCAAATGGCTCCGAGAACTATGGGACTTAACTTCTGAGGTCATCAGTCGCCTAGAACTTAGAACTAATTAAACCTAACTAACCTAAGGACATCACACACATCCATGCCCGAGGCAGGATTCGAACCTGCGACCGTAGCGGTCGCCCGGTTCCAGACTGAAGCGCCTAGAACCGCACGGCCACTCCGGCCGGCCAAGCGGAGTGTGCGCTGATATGAAACTTCCTGGCAGATTAAAACTGTGTGCCGGACGGAGACTCGAACTCGGGACCTTTGCCTTTCGCGGGCAAGTGCTCTACCAACTGAGCTACCCAAGCACGACTCACGCCCCGTCCTCACAGCTTTACTTCTGCCAGTACCTCGTCTCCTACCTTCCATACTTTACAGAAGCTTTCCTGCGAACCTTTCAGAAGTAGCACTCCTGAAAGAAAGGATATTGCGGAGACATGGCTTAGCCACAGCCTGGGGGATGTTTCCAGAATGAGATTTTCACTCTGCAGCAGAGTGTGCGCTGATATGGAACTTACTGGCAGATTAAAACTGTGTGCCGGACCGAGACTGGAACTCGGGACCTTTACCTTTTGCGCGCGAGTGCTCTACCAACTGAGCTACTCAAGCTGTGAGGACGGGGTGTGCGTCGTGCTTGGGTAGCTCAGTCGACCCTTCACGCAATTTCATCAGACATACTTTTTTTCCCCCAAGAATCTTATTTTCTGGTCCAAAAAAACCAATGCAGTGACATGGGTACGGGGAATGGTTGTGGGCTACGTGTATAACGAATCGGAAATGGACAAAATTGATTTTTGGCATTTTCTCCTGGATGGACACACGAAGCTGCAACAGCATAAGAAATATAGGCAAGACTTCGCTAATTACCTGCGACTTAACATTTACCGATCCGCCGGCCAGATGGGGTGTGACGGGTGAGAGATGAGATAGACAAAGAGGCCGAGATAGACATCGATCACACTTACAGACCCTTAGTTAATTTCCAGAAGAAGACCCAGTCTTACACCAACGTCTGGAGAACGGGTCGGTAGATGGCTCTATTGCTCTATCGAACGTCGGGTCGTGACCAGGTGTCGCCATATGGTGTGCGTACTGTAAGGCCTTCGGTACACACACCATCAGATTATTTGACTTGTCGCTCTAACGAAGTAGGCGAGTGCCAGCAATATGTCTCGTGGTCTTATCGTGGCGTGTTTATCTCCTGCCGTTAGGTCAGACGATAGAAACGCCACTTGCACGCTTACAGTAGCTGATTGACAGTGACCATCTTTAAACAGAACTTGATTAATTTTCACGCACATTTATTAAAATAATAAAAAACATAGACAATACGTAACTTGATTCTGGATGCTGGTTACAATTGACAATCTGAAGTTCCTTTGGTCTTGGTACATTAATCTAATTCTCACACATCTCTGATACTTGACAAAGTGTCTATTCATTTAGCTTCATGGCTGTGTACAGGAATATGGTAATCTTATTAGGCGCAGACTGAAACTTGACTACAGACTAATGCAGACTGGTACAGACAAATGCAGACTGACTACTCGGAGGTCTGTACACTCGTTATAATACCTTGTGCATTCAGGTATCACTGCGCGAGTGTGATCTGCGAGGAGAAAAGATTCTACGTTAGCAGCAATCTCATTGGCTGCGTTACATACTAATACGCGGATCGGCGGAAGCAGAATTTGGTCCGTCTCTAAGACAGCGCCATCTCGTAGTGCGGAGACGGACGAGCGCTGCGCCTGCGCTGTTGTGCTTAGCGGGGCGCGCTCTAGTGGGAAAGTTGTGTACGCGCTGACTACGCGGACCTATGTACACAACATGTCCCCGGCACGAATTTCATTTCATTGCTAGAGGAGCATGTTACTTTTGCTTTTGTACTATCCGCGATATCTTCATGTCTTTTTCATTTGAACATCTTCAATTTTATTCATTTCCTCAATTAATTTTCTAATTAGCCACTATTTGTCAACATATTTATGCGGTAGTATATCAAAATGTATGTCAGCAATGGTTGTAAGTCTGACATTGGGGAAGAAAAAGAGTAGCGTTGACGTGTCAGTCTGAGCTTCAACCCACCCTTAGGCCATTTTATCCCTTAAAAAAAAAAAAAAAAAAAAAAAAAAAAAAAAAAAAAAAGTTGGTACAGCACTTACCCGCGAAAGGCAAAGATTTCGAGTCTCGGTCCGGCACACAGTTTCAATCTGCTAGGAAGTTTTAACATCAAAGTGATCCAACAAAGATCCCGTTTTCAGCGACTGAGGTACGATACGCTAAGAAGGAAAGGAGTTGTAGCGGCGGTGAGACACAGCGAGTGAGTGTGTGTCTGATGTCGGCAGGGCGGCGTGGGCGGCGAGTCGTCGCCGGGCCCCTACCTGCAGATGTCGGGCGAGGAGTTCGAGCTGCTGTTCGTGGCGGACCTGGCGCCGCTGTCGCTGGCCGTGTACACGGTGGAGCGCGCCGAGGCGCCGCCGCCGGGCTCGCGCGCCGTCGTCTACTGCGCGCGCTGCCGGCCACCGCCCGCCCCCGCCGCCCCCGCCGGCCAGGAGGCGCAGCCGGCGCCGTTCGAGGTGCGGCCCGTGCAGGCGGGCGACGTCCAGCTCGAGAACCACCGCCTCAAGCTGCTGCTCGACGGCCGCACCGGCCTGCTCAGGTAGGCGGCACAACGCGTTGTCGTGCTGGAAACTGCGCAGCCCTCACACCTCATACCCTGCCCACTCCTAATATTCATACATCAAATCCCTCACTAGCTAGTTAGCGGGAGCATTGTCCTGATGAAACTCTTCTCTTTCTGTAGTACAGACCTCACGTAAATACATTAAGCAACTATTACAACTCGTACCTCAGAACTCTGAGCAGTTTCTTGTTGGTGCATTGTCTTGTTGGAAACTGATCTTTTGTAATACAGCTCTCGCGTTAAATACAGTAGCTACTCTTACAATTCGTACACTACTGGCCATTAAAATTGCTACACCAAGAAGAATTGCAGATGATAAACGGGTATCCATTGGACAAATATATTATACTAGAACTGAGATGTGATTACATTTTCACGCAATTTGGGTGCATAGATCCTGAGAAATCAGTACCCAGAACAACCACTTCTGGCTGTAATAAAGGCCTTGATACGCCTGGGCATTGAGTCAAACAGAGCTCGGATGGCGTGTGCAGCTTCAACACGATACCACAAGAGTAGTGACTGGCGTATTGTGACGAGCCAGATGCTTGGCCACCATTGACCAGACGTTTGCAATTGGTGAGAGATCTGGAGAGTGTGCTGGCGACGGCAGCAGTCGAACATTTTCTGTATCCAGAAAGGCCCGTACAGGACCTGCAACATGCGGTCGTGCATTATCTTGCTGAAATTTAGGGTTTCGCAGGGATCGAATGAAGGGTAGAGCCACGGGTCGTAACACATCTGAAATGTAACGTCCACTGTTCAAAGTGCCGTCAATGCGAACAAGAGGTGATCGAGAGGTGAAACCGAAAGCATCCCATACCATCACGCCGGGTGATACGCCAGTATGGCGATGACGAATAGACGCTTCCAATGTGCGTTCACCGCGATGTCGGCAAACATGGATGTGACCATCGTGATGCTGTAAACAGAAACTGGAATCATCCGAAAAAATGATGTTTTGCCATACGTGCGCCGTGGTTCTTCGTCGAGTACACCATCGCAGGCGCTCCTGTCTGTGATGTAGCGTCAAGGGTAACCACAGCCACAGTCTCCGAGCTGATAGTCCGTGCTGCTGCAAACGTCGTCGAACTGTTCGTCAGATGGTTGTTGTCTTGCAAACGTCCCCATCTGTTGACTCAGGGATCGAGACGTGGCTGCACGATCCATTACAGCCGTGCGGATAAGATGCGTGTCATCTCGACTGCTAGTGATACGAGGCCGTTGGGATCCAGCACGGTGTTCCGTATTACCCTCCTGAACCCACCGATTCGATATTCTGCTAACAGTCATTGGATCTCGACCAACGCGAGCAGCAATGTCGCGATACGATAAACCGCAATCGTGATAGGCTACAATCCGACCTTTATCAAAGTCGGAAACGTGATGGTAGGCATTTCTCCTCCTTACACGAAGCATCACAACGTTTCACCAGGCAACGCCGGTCAACTGCTGTTTGTGTATGAGAAATCGGTTGGAAAGTTTCCTCATGGCAGGACATTGTAGGTGTCGCTACCGGCGCCAACCTTGTGTGAATGCTCTGAAAAGCTAATCATTTGCATATCACAGCATCTTCTTCCTGTCTCTTAAATTTCGCGTCTGTAGCACGTCATCTTCGTGGTGTTGTAATTTTAATGGCCAGTAGTGTATCTCAAATCTCTGAGCAGCTTGTGAGAGGCTTCATTGTCATGTTCGTATCTCATCTCTTTTTATAATAGAGCCCTAACCTTAAATACTGTAGCTAATATTCTAGTTCTTACCTGAAATCCCTAAGCGTTTATGGGATGTTGAACTGTCCCGTTGGAAAGTGCTTTTTTTTAATAATACAGCTATCACGTTGGAGATACCGAGTAACGTAGCACGTGGTTAGACACTGGACTCGTATTCGGGAGGACAACGGTTCAAACACGCGTCCAGCCATCCTGATTTGCGTTTTCCGTGAGTTCCTTAAAACGCTTAAGGCAAATGCCTGGTTGGTTACTTCGGAAGGGTGCGGCCGCATTTCTTCATCGTCCTTCACTATCCGATCATGTGCCCTGTCTCTAATGACCACAGGTGTCGACGGGACGTTAAACTCTAATCTCCTTCTCCTGCTCCTCACCTTAAATACGATATTAGCTATTGTTACAATTCGTACTTCATATCGCAGAGAAACATGGACGATAAATAGTTTGGACAAGAAGAGAATAGAAGCTTTCGAAATGTGATGCTACAGAAGAATTCTGAAGATTAGATGGGTAGATCAAGTAACTAATGAGGAGGTATTGAACAGAATTGGGGAGAAGAGGAGTTTGTGGCACAACTTGACCAGAAGAAGGGATCGGTTGGTAGGACATGTTCTGAGGCATCAAGGGATCACCAATTTAGTATTGGAGGGCAGCGTGGAGGGTAAAAATCGTAGAGGGAGACCAAGAGATGAATACACTAAGCAGATTCAGAAGGATGTAGGCTGCAGTAGGTACTGGGAGATGAAGGAGCTTGCACAAGATAGAGTAGCATGGAGAGCTGCATCAAACCAGTCTCAGGACTGAGGACAACAACAACAACAATCGCAGAGAAATTTGTGGAAAGTTACATTGTGCTGTTGTAAACTGAGGACCTTTTGTAAAGCAGGCCTCGACCTAAATATCGTAACTACTATTAAAATTTGTACATGAAATCCCCGAGCATTTTGCAAGATAGTGAATTTCCCTGTTGGAAGCTGATCTCCTTCTGTAATATAGCCCTCACCTAAAACACAATAGCTTTTATTATAGTTTGTATCTGAAATTTCTTAAGAATTTCTGGGAGGGTGCATTTTACTCTTGGAAACTGATCTCTCTTTTTGTAATACAGCTCTAACCTTAAATACAGGCCATGCTTACAATTCGAGTATCATGGACATACTGTTTTGCTAAAGACGGCTCCTTCTCTGTAATACAGCCCTTGCATTACATGTGTATGACACTGTCTCAGTGTCCGCAGCTCGTGGTCTCGCGGTAGCGTTCTCGCTTCCCGAGCATGGGGTCCCGGGTTCGATTCCCGGCGGGGTGAGGGATTTTCTCTGCCTCGTGATGACTGGGTGTTGTGTGTTGTCCTTAGGTTAGTAAGGTTTAAGTAGTTCTAAGTTCTAGGGGACTCATGACCATAGCTGTTAAGTCCCATAGTGCTCAGAGCCATTTGAACCACTGTCTCGGTGGCTGGTACTGACGCAGAACCAGTACTCGCGTAGGCAAGCTGCAATCACTATATGATGTTCCGAATCGTTGCTAAGTAAGTTTGGGAGATGGGGTATCAGTTTCAGTCGAGAATAAACTAGACGAATCAGGTTCAAATGGCTCTGAGCACTATGTGACTAAACACCTGAGGTCATCAGTCCCCTAGAACTTAGAACTACTTAAACCTAACTAACCTAAGGACATCACACACATCCATGCCCGAGGCAGGATTCGAACCTGCGACCGCGGTTCCAGACTAAAGCGCCTAGAACCGCTCGTCCACAGCGGCCGGCGTGGATCAAGTTCTCTATATGGTTTTCCACGGCATCAGTAACGGCTGTGTCAATAGTTAACCAATACTTTCACTGTGCATACGTTTACTGAAATCCGTTTTTTCCTCGCGGTAAACAGTTTTCGTTGTATTCAGTTAAACACGTCCAGTAGTTGGGTACTACGTGATCTTACGTCTCCATGTAGGATTCACTGGAATTTTCCACCGTTCACTGGCGGAGTATAGAAAGAAATAAAACAAGCTGTAAACCATAGGCGGTGAACAACGAAACACGGCACAGTAAGGCTGACAAGGAAGTCTACTGGTAGTTCAATATTTTCGGGACGACCGTCAGGAAAAAAATCGAGTAACCAATAGCAGGGTAACATTCTACGAGTCGGAGTGTGGGATGTCAAATGTCTGAATGTGGTGGGGAAGCTGATGGTGGGTGCATACCACTCCCAGAAAGCTCAAACACGATTATGAATCTATCATTTGAAAGCAGTTTGTCCGAGAACTTGTAAGACCAATACCGGATGAAACCCCACTGGCGATCACCTTTAGTTTCACGCACTGTTGATTGAAGCATAAGTCTGGAGTTCTTCTTGAAAGCGTATACCTGCTTCTGATTGATATGCCTCTTTATACCGTCTTGTGCCACGTTTTTGCTGGACGACTCAAGGAATTCATTAAAACTATTCGGAACAACAATCAGATGTTTGTGTTAATATTTTGTTGTGGTTCACCAGTACAGTAATAGAGCTATGCAATTAATAAACGCGTTACATCTACGACCAGACTTACGCGACATGAAAAGTAATGTATATAAAAGTAATAATATAAAATTGTACACAGCCAGTAAATTGCTGCCCGTGAACAAAGAAACACACGTGATGAAAGTTCAAAGACGTTTAGATATCTTAAGAACCTCTGTAGAATCGTTACAGTCCGAAAGCGCTGTAACAAATATGTAAGGAAATCACGCATGTCCGGTCGGAGTGGCCGAGCGGTTCTAGGCCCTTCAGTCTGGAGCTGCGCGGTCGCAGGTTCGAATCCTGCCTCGGGCATGGATGTGTGTGATGTCCTTAGGTTAGTTAGGTTAAGTAGTTCTAAGTTCTAGGGGACTGATGACCTAAGATGTTGAATCCCATAGTGTTCAGAGCCATTTGAACCATTTTTGAAATCACGCATGCAGAATCGCGGTTTCGGGGGAGGGGGATGAATGGTTTTTGGTTTAGCGCGGGCCAGCAGCCATTTGTGTAGTTATTCGAACATCTGCCTTACTGTAACTATGTTACAGTACTGGGTTGTTATACACAAATCAAAAAAAGTTTTGCATCACCCCAGTTCCCAGATCTCCTGAAGATAGACGTTGACTGTGGATATTGTATGACAGATACAGTCCTTTTGACAGTTCAGAGATGTCACTAAACCCGCCCAAATATGTAAACAACCACGCATGAGCAGCGCCTATTAGACGGAGGGGGTCCGACAGCCGATCACTTCCAGTCATTCCACCAGGAAGGAGGTACACGGCTCGTGTTGTCAGTAGTTCAACCGTGCCTAGACGGCCAACACCGCGGTTCGATTGCGTCCGCACTGTTACTTTGTGCGAGGAAGTGCTCTCAACAAAGGAAGTGTCCAGACATCTCGGAGTGAACCGAAGCGATGTTGTTCGGACATGGAGGAGATACAGAGAGACAGCAACTGTCGATGACATGCGTCGCTCAGGCCGCCCAAGGGCTACTACTGCGGTGGATGATCGCTGCCTAAGGATTATGGCTTGGAGGATCCCTGACAGCAACGCCACTATCTTAAATAATGTTTTTTGTTCAGCCACGGGACTGCTGTTTTGGGGTGGCATTGTGCGGGGCTGATGTACGCCGCTGGTGGTCATGGAAGGCGCCGTAGCGGCTGTACGATACGTGAATGCCATCCTCCGACCGATAGTGCAACCGTATCGGCAGCATATTGGCGAGGCATTCGTCTTCATGGACGACAATTCTCGCCCCCATCGTGCACATCTTGTGAATGACTTCCTTCAGGATAGCGACATCTCTCGACAAGAGTGGCAGGCATGTTCTCCAGACATGAACCCTATCGAACATGCCAGGGATAGATTGAAAAGGGCTGTTTATGGATGACGTGACGCACCAACCACTCTGAGGGATCTACGGCGAATCGCCGTTGAGGAGTGGGATAATCTGGACCAACAGTGCCTTGATGGATAGTATGCCACGACGAATACAGGCATGCATCAATGCAAGAGGACGTGCTACTGTGTATCAGATGTATCGGTGTGTACAGTAATCTAGACCGGCTCTGAAGGTCTCGCTGTATGGTGGTACAACATGCAATGTGTGGTTTTCATCAGCAAAAAAAAGGGCGGAAATGATGTTTATGTTGCTCTCTTTTCCAATTTTCTGTACAGGTTCCGGAAGTCTCTGAACCGAGGTGATGCAAAGCTCTTTTTGATGTGTGTAATTAAACTTCCCTATTTAACACGTTATAACACGGAAACTAATTACCATACGACCAACACACTTGGTAGCATTAATGTGAAGGAGATGAGAAAGAGAAATAATGCAGAATCAATTCAACAGAAACACATTTAATGTGCTGCTACGGTACATCGTACCATTACATACCGATGCCATTACTCCTAACAAAGGGGCTTAATATGGCGCCTCTCAATGTCCAAAAGAGTCTGACAGCGCAGGATTGCATTCTATACAGCAGAACGAAGCATGGCTACCTCCCTTGACATGCTGGGATTCATATGAGTACGTGTGTGAGAGTTCCCTTGGTAAACCTGTCCTTCAGGTAGCCGCACAACCAGAAATAAGAGGGTGTGAGACCAGGTGACCGTGCTGGGTGAGCATTTGGAAACGATCGGCTGATAACTCGATCGCCGCCAAACGAGTTTCGGAGAAGGAGATGTGCGGTATGGCCCCATCTTGCGCGAAAACTGTGGAGTTCAGTGCGTCTCTCTTCTGTAGGGAGGGCATGACATGCTGGCGAAGCATATCGCAGTAATGCTGGGCAGTCGCACTGCACGTCTCTGGTCCCAGAGCGCCAACCTGTTGAAAGAAAGAATGGACCAACGATGAAGATATCGTAAAGCCGCACCATTGGGTGACACGGTTGGTTGGTTGTGGGGAAGGAGACCAAACAGCGAGGTCATCGGTCTCATCGGATTAGGGAAGGATGGGGAAGGAAGTCGGCCGTGCCCTTTCAGAGGAACCATCCCGGCATTTGCCTGGAGTGATTTAGGGAAATCACGGAAAACCTAAATCAGGATGGCCGGACGCGGGATTGAACCGTCGTCCTCCTGAATGCGAGTCCAGTGTGCTAACCACTGCGCTACGGTGACACGTTCACCATACAGGGGAACTTCGTGCAGACTGACTGGACCTGAAGATCTCAACATTCGGCAATTCTGTGTGTTCACCTCACCTCACCTCAGAGAAGAATGAGCTTCACCTGTCCATAGGATGGTACCGCCATCTTCGCCAACTTCAATGCTTGCGAGAAAGTGGAGATAGAAGTCAACAGGTCGTTGTGCATCCTGTGGTGCAAGCTGCTGTACGATTTGGATCTTGTACGGATACCATTCGAGAATGGTTCGAAGCACCTTCTGCACAGTGGACGACTGGATGTTCAACTGTCACGACACAGCACGCGCCCTGCCTCACAATTGGGAATTGCGCGCAGCGTTGTCAGCCATAGCAACAGCTATTTCATCAACCACCTGTGGTGCAACCGCTCGTCGGCCTCTTCCCGGCCCAGTTCTCCAGTTGATTCGATCTTTTTCATCATGCTCCGCACAGCAGGTGGAGAAAGTCGGCCCTTCCATAATCCTTTCAGCCGGCGGTATTCTCGAAATGCAGCTGCAGCATTACTGTTTTGATAACAGAGCTTCACCAATAATGCCGTGCTCCTTTTGTCCAAGCTCACGTTGACACGTCAACAAGTGCACTGCGACTGGTCACGTGTGTGGGACTATGAATCACGATGTCTGATCACGGCATCTCGTGGCTGTAGGTCGAACTGGACGGTGGCGCTGTGACGCATGGAAATCATGCACCCCGTACTCTGGACATTAATGCTACCATGTTTGGTACTCGTATGATAGTGAGTCTCCGTGCTATAACGTATTAAATAGGGAAAGTTTAATTATATCCACCCAGTATATTAACCAAGGTTTAAACGACGAACCGGAACTGGCGCCCAGGCAAATTTTGCGAATTGATTACTTCTTTTTGCAAAAAAATTTAATTGGGCTGAAATTAATCCTCAACTAATTGTACCATTTGAATTGAATAGGCACCGTTCTGGTTTCACGTGCAAAACCGATCAAGAAACGTGTTTCTTTTTGAAGGGCGCCACTTCGATAATTTAAATTTGTACGAATCGATTCAAAGTTGCACGACGACAGATAAACGGATCAAGTCAAAACAGATTTTTATTTATCCAACAAGCTTTGTGCGTTGTCGAGATACGATGGTTTAAAGTCGAACTGAATGTAGCCCATAAAATTCGTTCTTACGTGAATTGCGTGCGCAGAAACGATTTAAAATGAATCAAATAAATTAAAAATGCTGTAATTCGATAAAATTGAAAACTCGCTGTCAAAAATCGACCTTCATTCCTATTTTACCTGCAAAAAACACGTTTTTGTTTTTTGCTTCAAACGTGCGAATCTTTTCAGATTTTGTTGGTTCAAATGGCTCTGAGCACTATGGGACTTATCATCTGAGGTCATCAGTCCCCTAGAACTTAGAACTAATTAAACCTAACTAGCCTAAGGTCATCACACACATCCATGCCCGGGGCAGGATTCGAACCTGAGACCGTAGCGGTCGCGCGGTTCCAAACTGAAGCACCTAGAACCGCTCGACCACTGCGGACGGCTCAGAATTTGTAATAAGAAAAACAAACACATGTAATTAATGATCGTCGTGTTGCTTTGTGAAAGCTTTATCCATTGCCGCGATATAAGCAACGTAGTTCGAAGGACAATTTAAAAACTCCTGTATCGCATTAGTCGTCGACCGAGTCATCAAAAATCTACATCAGTTGCCAAGCTATTGCACTATAGTGTCAAAATTATGGTAAACTAAAAGTTGCGAACCAGAATGAAAAGTGCTCTTGTCACAGCTCAAAAAAGGCAAATATATCCTGGGGAGAGTTTGGGATGTAAAAGAAACTAACCGCCCGAGTTATGTGGCAGCTTCAAACATATACAAGTCAAAACATCTTGACGTATTTGAGTTAACCTTACTTCCACAGTGTCGTGAACTTCCTTAGCTGCAATGTGTTGGGACACACGCATCTTGCAATTTATAGGCTAGAGTCCCTGTCATGTATCCAAAATCAAGAAAATTCCCCAACCATAGTAAACAACATATCGTATACCTCAAGAGCATACATGTAATTGCTAAAAAAAAATTGCTGGAGGGTTGAAATTTCTGTGGGTGGATTTGTTTCTGGGTCTATGGAGCTGATTTTTTCCTTGAGGGGACCATTTCTCCCAAAAACCAGTTCCCGTTACATATAATGTTGGGGGTGTAAGAACAAACAAACACAAATTTGTGTGCTTCTAGAGAGTCGGATGCATCTACAATAGGAAAAATGCGAGTGTCGGGGTACATCTATAGCAGGAAGTGTCCCAGGCTCGGGATGCATGCAAGGTAGTGTCATAGGCCATTTAGCTGGCCGCGGTGGCCGAGCGGTTCTAGGCGCGCAGTCCGGAACCGCGCAACTGCTACCGTTTCAGGTTCGAATCCTGCCTCGGGCATGGATGTGTGTGATGTCCTTAGGCTAGTTAGGTTTAAGTAGTTGCAAGTTCTAGGGGACTGATGGCCTCAGATGTTAAGTCCCATAGTGCTCAGACCCAATTGAACCATTTTTTACAGGCCATTTGCTCGTTCCCCAAGGTAGTATTATAGGCCCTTTAGTGTTCCTTGTCTATGTAAACGATTTAGCAGACAATCTGAGCAGCCGTCTTAGGCTGTTTTGCAGATGATGTTGTCGTTTATCGACTACTAAAGTCATCAGAGGATCAAAACAAATTGCGAAACGATTTACAAAAGATATCCGTGTGGTGCAAAAGTTGGTAATTGATCCTAAACAACGAAAAGTGTGAGATCATCCACACAAAGTTCGCTTGCACAATAAATCAGTCAAATCTGCAGGCCGTAAATTCAACTAAATACCTTGGAAATACGAGGGCCGTTCAGAAAGTAACCTCCGGTTGATTTTAAAAAATACACCAAGTTAAATAAAAATATTTTAATATATACATCTTACAACTACATCTTTGCACTATTTTTCTACATAGTCTCTATAGCGATTGAGGCACTTATCGTATCTCTTCACAAGCTTTGAAATTCCTTCTGCATAAAAATCACCCGCTTGTGCCTGGAGCCAGCCTGTGACCGCATCTTTGAGCTCTTCGTCGTCATCAAACCGCGGTGACCCGAGCCATTTCTTCAAATGCATGAAGAGGTGATAATCACTTGGCGCCAGGTCTGGGCTGTAAGGTGGAAGGTTGATAACGTCCCACTTGAAGGACTCAAGAAGGGCCGTTGTTCTGCGAGCAGAGTGAGGACGGGCGTTATCGTGCAAAAACACGATACCGGAAGTCAGCATACCACGGCGTTTGTTCTGTATAGCCCGTCGTAACTTTTTTATTGTTTCACAGTACACGTCTTGATTAATGGTCGTACCACGTTCCATGAATTCAACCAACAACACCCCTTTGGCATCCCAAAACACCGTTGCCATCAGTTTTCTGGCAGAAAAATCTTGCGAGGCTTGTCTTGGTTTGGTAGGCGAATTTGAATGTGCCCACATCTTTGATTGTTCTTTTGTCTCAGGGTTCACGTACTTAATCCAGGTTTCGTCACCGGTCACGATTCTGTTTAACAATGGTTCTCCTTCGTCCTCATAACGTGACAGAAAGTCTAATGCAGAGGCCATTCTTTGAGTTTTGTGGTGGTCGGTAAGAATTTTGGGCACCCATCGTGCACAGAACTTACGGTAACCCAATCTTGCTGTCACTATCTCGTACAAGAGAGTCTTAGAAATCTGTGGAAAACCAGTAGACAACTCCGACATTGAGAAACGTCGATTTTCACGAACTTTTGCATCAACTGTCTGAACGAGTTCGTCGGTCACCAATGATGGTCTACCACTCCTCTCTTCATCATGAACGTTTTCTCGTCCACTTTTGAATAAACGTACCCATTCATGGACAACTCCTTCACTCATAACTCTCGGTCCGTACACGGCACAAAGTTCACGATGAATAGCTGCTGCAGAATATCCTTTGGCTGTAAAAAACCTTATGACAGCACGCACTTCACATTTGGCGGGGTTTTCTATTGCAGCACACATTTCAAACTGCCACAAAAACTAAACTAGCGCAGGTACGACGTTCATTCGACCACGGCTTGATGCCGACTGACCTGTTGAGTGCGTGAACGCACAGATGGCGTCGCTACTCCCCCCACAACCCGCACTGTGACCAATCGGAGGTTACTTTCTGAACCGCCCTCGTACAATAAAGAACAACTTAAATTGGAAGGAACACATAGAAAATGTTGTGGGGAAGGCTAACCAAAGACTGGAAAATGTAACACATATACTAAAGATACTGCCTACACTTCGCTTGTCCGTTCTCTTTTAGAATACTGCTGTGCGGTCTTGGATCCTTACCAGATAGAATTGACGGAGTACATCGAAAAAGTTCAAAGGAGAACAGCACGTTTTGTATTATCGAGAAGTATGGGTGAGAGTATCACTGACATAATACAGGATATGAGGTTTACATCATTAAAAGAAAAGCGTTTTTCGTTACGGCGGAATCTTCTCAGAAAATTTCAGTCACCAACTTTATCCTCCGAATGCGAAAATATTTTGCTGCCGCCGACCTCCATAGGGAGAAACGATCATCATAATAAAATGAGGGAAATCAGAGCTCGCACGGAAAGATATAGGTGTTCGTTTTATCCGCACTCTGCATGGGATTGGAATAACAGAGAATTAGTGTGAAGGTGGTTTGAAGAGACCTCTGCCAGGCACTTAAGTGTGATTTGCAGAGTATCCATGTAGATGTAGATCGTAAACTTTCATGACACTTTCTGTTGTATTGTACGACATGAAGAAATCCATAATTGATGACACGATGACATGTGTCATGTTACACGACATGACATCATGTATCATGTTACTTAATTTGACGTTATGTTACATGACTTGGGTACTAATACTAAAGCGTAAAAAAGCGCGAATATTTTATCATGTTTTGATTTAAATGTATATGAAACTGGCGGACAAGTCGAAAAACTAGTTCCTTTCTTTTACATCTGTAACTCTGCACAGGACATACAGGGTGTTACAAAAAGGTACGGCCAAACTTTCAGGAAACATTCCTCACACACAAATAAAGAAAAGATGTTATGTGGACATGTGTCCAGAAACGCTTAATTTCCATGTTAGAGCTCATTTTAGTTTCGTCAGTATGTACTGTACTTCCTCGATTCACCGCCAGTTGGTCCAATTGAAGGAAGGTAATGTTGACTTCGGTGCTTGTGTTGACATGCGACTCATTACTCTACAGTACTAGCATCAAGCACATCAGTACGTAGCATCAACAGGTTAGTGTTCATCACGAACGTGGTTTTGCAGTCAGTGCAATGTTTACAAATGCGGAGTTGGCAGATGCCCATTTGATGTACGGATTAGCACGGGGCAATAGCCGTGGCGCGGTACGTTTGTATCGAGACAGATTTCCAGAACGAAGGTGTCCCGACAGGAAGACGTTCGAAGCAATTGATCGGCGTCTTAGGGAGCACGGAACATTCCAGCCTATTACTCGCGACTGGGGAAGACCTAGAACGACGAGGACACCTGCAATGGACGAGGCAATTCTTCGTGCAGTTGACGATATCCCTAATGTCAGCGTCAGAGAAGTTGCTGCTGTACAAGGTAACGTTGACCACGCCACTGTATGGAGAGTGCTACGGGAGAACCAGTTGTTTTCGTACCCTGTACAGCGTGTGCAGGCACTATCAGCTGCTGACTGGCCTCCACGGGTACACTTCTGCGAATGGTTCACCCGACAATGTGTCAATCCTCATTTCAGTGCAAATGTTCTCTTTAAGGATGAGGCGTCATTCCAACGTGATCAAATTGTAAATTTTCACAATCAACATGTGTGGGCCGACGAGAATCCGCACGCAATTGTGTAATTACGTCATCAACACAGATTTTCTGTAAACGTTTGGGCAGGCATTGTTGGTGAAGTCTCCATTGGGCCCCACGTTCTTCCACCTACGCTCAATGGAGCACGTTATCACGATTTCATACGGAATACTCTACCTGTGCTGCTAGAAAATGTGCCTTTACAAGTACGACACAACATGTGGTTCATGCACGATGGAGCTCCTGCACATTTCAGTCGAAGTGTTCGTACGCTTCTCAACAACAGATTCGGCGACCGATGGATTGGTACAGGCGGGCCAATTCCGTGGCCTCCACGCTCTCCTGACCTCAACCCTCTTGACTTTCATTTATGGGGGCATTTGAAAGCTCTCGTCTACGCAACCCCAGTACCAAATGTAGAGACTCTTCGTGCTCGTATTGTGGCCGGCTGTGATACAATACGCTATTCTCCATGGCTGCATCAGCGCATCAGGAATTCCGTGCGACGGAGGGTGGATGCATGTATCCTCGCTAACGGAGGACATTTTGAACATTTCCTGTAACAAAGTGTTGAGGGCACGCTGGTACGTTCTGTTGCTGTGTGTTTCTATTCCATGATTAATGTGATTTGAGGAGAAGTAATAAAATGAGCTCTAACGTGGAAAGTAAGCGTTTCCGGACACATGTTCACATAACATATTTTCTTTGTTTGTGAGTGAGGAATGTTTCCTGAAAGTTTGGCCGTACCTTTTTGTAACACCCTTATAGATGCCCTGCTTTTACACATATATTTGAACCCGACTGCAGCAGTTCTTAACTCAAATCTTCGTCATGAATGGCGGATGGGGAGCCACCATACCGTATAACCCCCAAGCGGCTACGGTAGTCATTTGCTTAGTTATGGCCGGCTGCTGAGGCCGAGCGGTTCTAGACGCTTCAGTCCGGAACCGCGCTGCTGTAGTTTCGAATCCTGCCTCGGGCTTGGATGTGTGTGATGTCCTTAGGTTAGTTAGTTAGGTTTAAGTAGTTCTAAGTGTAGGGGACTGATGACCTCAGATGGTAAGTCCCATAGTGCTCAGAGCCATTTGAACCATTTGAACTGATGGTGACGTCGGCTAGTGGCTCATTGTGTACGACATGTGTCTGCTTGCAGGTGTTGAGCCAGTGTGTCTGAGCTTCAGAGCGAGCTGAGGTGTTTGGTTGTTGTTCACAGGGCCATCACCCGCAAGGCGACGGGCCGTGTGACGCAGTGCGGCCTGCTGTTCGCAGCTTACCCGTCGGCGCAGTTCCACAGCGGCGCCTACCTCTTCATGCCGGACCCCAACTCCAGGGAGCCCGAGAGGGAGGTAAGCATAATGCACACACCACCACCTCCCGTCTCTAGGTACATCCGCCTCGGACCACGCCTCCTGTCACACACGCCTTCCGTGCGCCACTGAGGTGACAAGAGTCATCCGACACCACCTAATGTCGCGTCGGACCTGCTTGTGCCCGGTGTTTGGCGGCAAGGGCTCAAGTCACTAGAATACAGGGCGAGTCACAAGTCCTCGGACACCTTCGCAAGTTGGAAGATTAAAGGGCAAATTGAAATGTGATGATGAGAACACAGGTTTGACGTGGGGCCGCAACATTTGGAGTGAATGTTATTCATGGCCGCCATCTTGAAATCCGCTATTTTGGATTCAAGTCATTTTTTTAAAAATGGGATGGGGGGTGTATGACACACCAATTCACACTCGCTTGAGCTCTGGAATTTAGTGGTGTAATTTGTTTTTGTCTATCTTGTACAGTTTAGAGATTATTAATGTTCAAAGTTGGGAAATTACCTTCATACCGATTGCTACAACACGTGTTCTACGTGTTGTTCATCCCGAGACATGAGTCGGTATCGAGGTAACTTTGAACATTAATAACTTCTAAACTGTACAAGATAGACAAAAACAAATTACACCACTAAATTCCAGAGCTCAAGCGAGTGTTATTTGATGTGTCATACACCCCCCTTCCCATTAAAAAAAATGACTTGAATCCAAAATGGCGGATTTCAAGATGGCGGCCATGAATGACATTCACTCCAAAAGTTGTAACCCCACGTCAAACCTATGTTCCCATCGTCACATTTCAATTTTCCCTTTAATCTTCCAACTTATGAAGGTGTCCTAGGACTTTTGACTCGCCCTGTATTGAGGCTATTGAGCCATGCTGCCTCTATATCCGCCCACAATTGCGAAAATGTTGCCGGTGCAGGATTTTGTGCACAAACGTACAAACGTATGCCCCGTAAATGTTACGTGCGGTTCATGTCAGGCAGCCAAGTGGAGTGGCCGCGCGGTTAGAGGAGCCATGTGAGGACTGCGCGACCCCTCCCGCCGGAGGTTCGAGTCCTCCCTCGGGCATGGCGTGTGTGTTGTTCTTAGCATAATTTAAGTAGTGTGTAAGTCTAGGGACCGGTGACTTCAGCAGTTCGGTCCTTTAGGAATTCAGACACATTTGAACATCTGAACATGTGAGGCAGTCTTGGTGATCAAAGCCATTCGCTTGAACTGTCCAGAATATTCTTCAAACCAATCACCAACAATTGTGGCTTGATGACGTGACAACGTTGTTCGGGAACAGGAAGCCCACGAATGGCGGCAAATGGTCTCGAAGTAGCCAAAGGTAATTATTGCCAGTCTTTGATCAGTTCAGTTGGACCACAGGACGCAGTCCATTCTCTGGTACTGCGCGCCGCACAATGTGAATCCGCGCCAGACGTCATGGACGTCGAAGACACATAGAGGTCGCTGCATCGTAAGCTGTGGCGGCGCGCGCCTCCTGGCCCGCTTTTAGTGTGGGGGCGCCACAGTGGAACACGTGGTCCCAGCGTCCAATAGCGGCGCCCCCGAGAGCGTACTTAAGCGCCGGCCACTCACTCATCCAGTCCACCTTCTCCTTTTCTTCGAACACATCCGCCCACTTCTGTGTGGGCTCTAATCTCTCTGATTTTATCCTCATGGTCTCTTCGTGAGATATACGTAGGAGGGAGCAATATACTGCTGGACTCTTCGGTGAAGGTATGTTCTCTAAACTGTAACAAAAGCCCGTACCGAGCTACTGAGCGTCTCTCCTGCAGAGTCTTCCATTGGAGTTTATCTGTCATCTCTGTAACGCTTTCGCGATTACTAAATGATCCTGTAACGAAGCGCGCTGCTCTCCGTTGGATCTTCTCTATCTCTTCTATCAACCCTATCTCGTACGGATCCCACACTGGTGAGCAGTATTCGAGCAGTGGGCGAACAAATGTACTTTAACCTACTTCCTTTGTTTTCGGATTGCATTTCCTTAGGATTCTTCCAATGAATCTCAGTCTGGCATCTGCTTTACCGACGATCAACTTTATATGATCATTCCATTTTAAATCACTCCTAATGCGTACTCCCAGATAATTTATGGAATTAAATGCTTCCAGTTGCTGACCTGCTATATTGTACCGAAATGATAGGGATCTATCTTTCTATGTATTCGCAGCACATTACACTTGTCTACATTGAGATTCAATTGCCATTCCCTGCACCATGCGTCAATTCGCTGCAGATCCTCCTGCATTTCAGTACAATTTTCCATTGTTACAACCTCTTGGTACACAACAGCATCATCTGCAAAAAGCCTCAGTGAACTTCCGATGTCATCCACCAGGTCATTTATGTATATTGTGAACAGCAACGGTCCCATGACACTCCCCTGCGGCACACCTGAAATCACTCTTACTTCCGAAGACTTCTCTCCATTGAGAATGACATGCTGCGTTCTGTTATCTAGGAACTCCTCAGTACAATCACACAACTGGTCTGACAGTCCATATGATCTTACTTTGTTCATTAAACGACTGTGGGGAACTGTATCGAACGCCTTGTGGAAGTCAAGTACCGATAGAGGTACTCAGGGTACCCTCCGCCACACACCGTCAGGTGGCTTGCGGAGTATGGATGTAGATGTAGATGTAGACTATATAGTGTCCGCCGCCTCGATCCCCCTCAACCCCTGGTGTCTCCCTTCCTCTCCATCCCCAACCAGTTGCCGCGCCTTTACCGTTGTGTACCACCCTCTCTCCATCTCCACACCCTCCATCTCCTTTCCCAACGCAACTTCCACTGTCTACCCCTCCCGGATGATGAGCTTCGCCCTGACATCTACCCTTCCTACCAACTCTAACCCCCTCTTCCTGCCTCCTCCTCAGGGATCCCTCCCCCCCCCTCCCTCCTCCTGAGCGGCTTCCCCCTCCTACTCCCCCTCCCTCTCTTGTGCCCCCTTTCAGTGTCTCTGCACTCACTCCTGCCCTGTCTTTCCTCTTCATCTCCCACCCCACGTGTCTCCTGCCTCTTCGTTTACCCACTGACTCCCCTCCTCTCTTCATCCCGCCGCTTCCCCTGCTGCCCCTCACTCTCCCCTCCTTTTCCGTCCTCTCTGACCTTTCCCCCCCGGCAGGTCCCGCCTGGCAGTTTTCTTCTTCGTCGTGTGTGCTAAAAGTGGGTTTCAAGTGTGTTGTTCCAGAGTGTTTTTACTACTGTGGCCGACTTTTCATGTGTGCATGTCCTTTCAGTGACCTCTGTGAGTTTTGAAGAATCGGCCAACTGTGTTTTTTAACTTTCTGGTGACTTTTTTTAACAGTCCTCCATGAACGTCTCCGTGTTAGTCTATTTTTTACCTCCATTTTCTCCCCTTATTCTGTTTTAAGTTCCCCTTTATCGCGTTATGTATGTAACATTTTATTCTTATTTTAAGTTCATGCCACTTGGCTGAAGAGCGGTGGATTGTGCCGCTGACAGCTTTCCTCTGCCCATATGGGACAGGGGAATGAAATCACAATAAAGAAAAAAAAAGCTCATCCAGTCAGTCTAATCTCGCTTACGTCGGTTTACACCTCGCTTGCGCTAGACTACTTTCTTCCTGGTTCGTGTGCGAGTTTGTTTCCGCGTGACTCAGTTGTTCGGTCTTGTCGTATTCGTTCTGTCCTACGTCGGTCGTGTCCATCCGTTTCCGTTGTGTTGTTATTCGCGGGCCTCTCCGCGGGTCGCGTCGTGCCTTTCGTCAGTGCTACCCCGCGACCGCCCTGGTCGCAGTTGCAACACATTCCATATAAACACAGCCCACACCACCATGGAGCCACCATCAGCTTGGACAGTGTCATCGTCAAACCTTGGCCTGGTGGGGTCTGAGCCACACTCGAACCCTGCAACCCTACCGTCAGCTCTTACCAAATCTAATCAGGACTCATGTGACCAGGCCACAGTCTTCCAGTCATTGGGATCCATTTCTTCAATCACCAACAGTTGTGGCCCGATGATGTGCCATCGTTACAGGTCTGCGCGGATAAGAAAAGTGCAATCCGCATCTGCACCGCATCCGCAAGGTCCTAATCCACAACCATGGCAATTAATCCGCATCTGCAAGTTCCTTATCCGTATCCGCATATATTTAAGTTTTGAATGAGTAATTAATAGTAATAGACAGTAGTACTTAGAATTATGGTACAGGGTGTTTCAAAAATGACCGGTATATTTGAAACGGCAATAAAAACTAAACGAGCACCGATAGAAATACACCGTTTGTTGCAATATGCTTGGGACAACAGTACATTTTCAGGCGGACAAACTTTCGAAATTACAGTAGTTACAATTTTCAACAACAGATGGCGCTGCAAGTGATGTGAAAGATATAGAAGACAACGCAGTCTGTGGGTGCGCCATTCTGTACGTCGTCTTTCTGCTGTAAGTGTGTGCTGTTCACAACGTGCAAGTGTGCTGTAGACAACATGGTTTATTCCTTAGAACAGAGGAATTTTCTGGTGTTGGAATTCCACCGCCTAGAACACAGTGTTGTTGTAACAAGACGAAGTTTTCAACAGAGGTTTAATGTAACCAAAGGACCGAAAAGCGATACAATAAAGAATCTGTTTGAAAAATTTCAACGGACTGGGAACGTGACGGATGAACGTGCTGGAAAGGTAGGGCGACCGCGTACGGCAACCACAGAGGGCAACGCGCAGCTAGTGCAGCAGGTGATTCGACAGCGGCCTCGGGTTTCCGTTCGCCGTGTTGCAGCTGCGGTCCAAATGACGCCAGCGTCCACGTATCGTCTCATGCGCCAGAGTTTACACCTCTATCCGTACAAAATTCAAACGCGGCAACCCCTCAGCGCCGCTACCATTGCTGCACGAGAGACATTCGCTAACGATATAGTGCACAGGATTGATGACGGCGATATGCATGTGGGCAGCATTTGGTTTACTGACGAACCTTATTTTTACCTGGACGGCTTCGTCAATAAACAGAACTGGCGCATATGGGAACCGAAAAGCCCCATGTTGCAGTCCCATCGTCCCTGCATCCTCAAAAAGTACTGGTCTGGGCCGCCATTTCTTCCAAAGGAATCATTGGCCCATTTTTCAGATCCGAAACGATTACTGCATCACGCTATCTGGACATTCTTCGTGAATTTGTGGCGGTACAAACTGCCTTAAACGACACTGCGAACACCTCGTGGTTTATGCAAGATGGTGCCCGGCCACATCGCACGGCCGACGTCTTTAATTTCCTGAATGAATATTTCGATGATCGTGTGATTGCTTTGGGCTATCCGAAACATACAGGAGGCGGCGTGGATTGGCCTCCCTATTCGCCAGACATGAACCCCTGTGACTTCTTTCTGTGGGGACACTTGAAAGACCAGGTGTACCGCCAGAATCCAGAAACAATTGAACAGCTGAAGCAGTACATCTCATCTGCATGTGAAGCCGTTCCGCCAGACACGTTGTCAAAGGTTTCGGGTAATTTCATTCAGAGACTACGCCATATTATTGCTACGCATGGTGGATATGTGGAAAATATCGTACTATAGAGTTTCCCAGACCGCAGCGCCATCTGTTGTTGAAAATTGTAACTACTGTAATTTCGAAAGTTTGTCCGCCTGAAAATGCACTGTTGTCCCAAGCATATTGCAACAAACGGTGTATTTCTATCGCTGCTCGTTTAGTTTTTATTGCCGTTTCAAATATACCGGTCATTTTTGAAACACCCTGTATGTAATGACGTAGTTATTGTCAGGGTGCCATTTCTGCGACAACTTAACTACTTCTTATATATACTAAGATGGTATCTGTTCATTTGGACATGTCCGAAAGAACAGATGCCATCGGGGACCACGCAGCTCGTTAGAATGAAATTACAATGAAATGAACACCCTTAGTTGCTTACAGGCGTTGACATACGCCAACGGGGACAGATGAAAATGTGAACCTCGACTGGGACTCGAACCCTGGATCTCCTGCTTACATGGCAGACGCTCTAACCGTCTGATGGTAGACAGTGGGCAGGTTTGCCACCCAGAGAGCACTTCACAGGCCACACAAAAGACACGGTCGCGGAAACGGATTAGGCGCAGGTCTCTTGGGTACAGCTACGTCAGTCGTAGCCAGGGGCTGAGGACAACAGACATCCGCTCTAGCCGCGCCCTGCAAGATTCCAAGAATGTCAACAGACTTGAAGTTTTCAACTAACATTGCAACATACGTACTGGGCAGATGCCTTGCTCATTATCCGCAGATGACCTGCGGATATCCGCGCCGGTCGCGATTTTATCCGTCAAGTAACAAATACCGCGGATATCCGCATCCGCGCAGACCTCTAGCCATCGTTGTTTGGGAACATGAAGCCCACAAATGGCGGCAAATGGTCTCGAAGTAGCCAAAGGTAATTACTGCCATATTGCCATATGGTCACGTGCCGAGGGGAGGTGCTGCAGGCGATGTCGTGCCGTTAGCAAAGGCACTCGCATTAGTTGTCTGGAGCCATAGCCCATCAGCGCCAAATTTTGCCACACTGTCCCAACGGATACTTTCGTTGCACGTCCCACATTGATTTCTGCAGTTCTGTCACGCACTGTTGCCTGTCTGTCAGGAGTGACAACTCTACGTAAACGCCGCTGCTCTCGGTCGTTAAGTGAAGGCCGTCGGCCACTACGTTGTCCGTGGTGAGAGGTAATGCCTGAAATGTGATATTACCATCACACTCTTGACACTGTGGCTGAATTACCTAACGTTTTCCGAAATAGAATGTCCCGCGCGTCTAGCTGCCACACTACCTGTCTGTGTTCAGCGTCTGTTAATTGCTGTCGTGCGCCCATAACCACGTCAGAAACCTTCTACATCTACAGATATACTCCGCTAGCCACCAAGCGGTGTGTGGCGGAGGGGACAATTCGCGCCAAAGTCATTTCTCCCCCCGTCTGTTCCACTCGCAGATCGTGCGAGGGAAAAACGACTGTCTGAGTGGCCTCAAAATGGTTCAAATGGCTCTAAGCACTATGGGACTTAACTTCTCATCTGAGGTCATCAGTCCCTTGAACTCGGAACTACTTAAACCTAAGTAATCTAAGGGCACCACACACATCGATGCCCGAGGCAGGATTCGAACCTGCGACCGTAGTAGTCGCGCGGTTCCAGACTGTAGCGCCTTGAACCGTATGGGCACCGCGGCCGGCCTGAACGCCTCAGTGCGAGCTCTAATTTCCCTTATCTCTGAATGGCGATCGTTGCACGATCTGAAAGTTGATCGTAATAATATATGCTCTACATCCTCAGCAGAGATCGGATTTCGAAATTTAGTGAGCAGCCCCTTCCGCTTAGCGCGCCGTCTATCTGCAAGTGTGTCCCACTTCAAACTTTCTATCAGGTTTGTAACGCTCTCGCAATGGCTAAATGCACCAGTCACGAATCTTGCCGCTCTTCATTGGACCTTCTCAATCTCTTGAATCAGACCCAACCGGTAAGGGTCCCATACAAAGGAACAATACTCTAAGACTGGACAAACTAACGTATTGTAAGCTATTTCCTTTGTCGAGGGACTGCATCGCTTCAGGATTCTACCAATCTAGAGTTCGCCTTGCCCGTTACTTGTGTAAACTGATCATTCCATTTGAGATCATTTCGAATAGTCACACGCAGATACTTGACGGATGTTACCGCCTCCAAAGACAGGGAATTTATTTTCTACTCGTACATTAATGTGGATTTTCGCCTTGTTATACGCAGTGGGTTACACTTACTGATATTGAGAGATAACTGCCAGTCATTATACAACGCATTTATTTTCTGCAAATCCTCACTGATTTCTTCACAACTTTTGTGTGGTACTACTTTCCTGTAGTCTACAGCATCATCGGCAAACAGTCTAAGGCCGCTGTCAATACCATCAACCAGATCGTTTATGTAAATCGTGAAAGACAGCGGACCTATTACACTGCCCTGGGGCACACCTTAAGTTACACTTGTTTCTGTTGAAGTCACTTCCTTTCAGGACGACATACTGCTCTCTGTCTTTTAGCAAACTTTCTATCCAACCGCATATGTCATCGGATAGACCGTAAGCGCGCACTTTTTTGAACAAGCGAAAGTGCAGAACTGAGTCGAACGCCTTTCGAAAGTCGAGAAATACGGCATCAACCTGGGAGCCGGTATCTAGAACCTGTTGTATATCGTGCACAAAGAGGGCCAGCTGGTGTGTCATGCACAAAGAGGGCCAGCTGGTATGTCATGCACAAAGAGGGCCAGCTGTTTCCAAAAACTGTGCTGGTTTCTGCTGATGAGCTTCTCAGAGTCTAGAAAGGTCATTATGTCTGAACTCAAAATATGTTCCATGAGTCTACAACAAATCGATTCACAGAAATGGGCCGGTAATTATGTGAATCCGATTTCATACCCTTTTTATAGATTGCTATGACCTGGGCCTTCTTCCAGTCCCGTGGAACTTTCCGCTGTTCCAATGATCTCTGATAGATGATGGATAAGAATGGTGCTGTATTTGTAGCATAGTCAACATAAAATCTTACGGGGATATCGTCTGGGCTAGATGCCTTCCTGGCGTCTAAGGATCAACTGTCTTACAATCGCAGATACACTAAACACTATGTCAGACATCCTTGCGTTTGTTCGATAACTGAAAGGGGGAATGGTGCTGCAGTCCTCTACCGTAAACGAGTTTTTGAAAGCTATGTTTAGAATTTCGGCCTTTTGGTTATCATCATCAGTTACATTACCCGTACTGTCAGCAAGAGAAGCCGGTCGGGGTGGCCGTGCGGTTCTAGGCGCTACAGTCTGGCGCTGCGCGACCGCTACGGTCGCAGGTTCGAATCCTGCCTCGGGCATGGATGTGTATGATGTCCTTAGGTTAGTTAGGTTTTAAGTAGTTCTAAGTTCTAGGGGACTGATGACCTTAGAAGTTAAGTCCCATAGTGCTCAGAGCCATTTGAACCACTTTCAGCAAGAGAAGGTATTGAATTATTTGTAGCGTTCATAGATTTTATGTACGACCAAAATTGTTTGGAGTTATTTTTAGAATCTGCAGATAAAATACTGCTTTCAAATTCGTTAAAAGACTTTCTCATTGACGTTTTGACAGCTGCTTTCATTTCGCATAATTTCTGTTTGGCAGCGGGACATTGACTACGTTTGAAACGATTTTGCAAAATTCTCTGCTTTCTCAGCAACTTCCTAATGTGTTTGTTGTACCAAGGTGGATCCTTTCCCTCCCCTATACTTTTGCTAGGCACATACTTCTCTAGCACATGCTGGATAATATCTTTGAATTTCGACCAAAGATGCCCAATATCTTTGTGTCCCGTGGTGAATGCTTGGCGCTGACTATGAAGTTATTCATTAATGCCACTTTTATTTGCTTTCCCAAAAAAGAAAACTGTACGCTGTCTTTTTTATTTTTTTTTTCAACTTCCACTGGCATAGAAGCCTTTTGAGATGAATCACCTGACTACTTATGACAACTCAGCTTTTTTTTTTCTTTATTGTGATTTTAAACACCTTATACAAAGGCGGGCTGTCAGCAGCACAATACGCCGCTCTTCAGCCTTGAGTTTGACAACAAGTAGTACATAAAGGTGGCACAGAGTAGACAGTAAAAACGGTGGGCAAAAAATGTAGACACTAAAAATCGAAAAAACATGGAGCCGTTCACGCTGGATGAGAAACATCACTAACACGAGGCGACACGGTGCACATAACATGGATGATGGCGACGGCATATGAACGGTGGTGGCGTGACGGCGAACAACACTACACACAAACGAAGGCACACACACGAAACACTGACGGCAATGATCTCCGGCGCGCGAATGTTCACTGAGCGTGTACGAGTCCGGGGACCAGCCAAGAGAGGAGGTGGAGGAAGGGGAAGGGGAATGGGAGAGGGGAGAGCAGAGATTCCATGGGCAAAGGAGAGAGGGGGAGGGAGGAAGTGGGAGGGGAAGCCAGGGGAGAGGGGAGGAGGGAGGGGGGAAAGAAAAGAGAAGAGAAGGGAAGGGAAGGGAGGGAGGAAGGGTGCCTAAAGGAAAGGACACAGGAGGTGGGAGGGGAGGATCAAAGTTGATAGGAGGGGTAAATGCAGGGGAGGAGGACATCATCAGGGAGGGGGAGCTGGCGAAAGCCACCTTGGGAGAGGGTAAGGAGGGTGGAGAGATGGAGACCGGGTGGGACGTGCGAATACAGGCGCGGCAGCGGGCGGGGGTGGGAGAGGATCGGGGAGACGAGCGGGTGAGGAGGATCGAGTTTGCGGGAGGTGTACAGGATCCGTATCCTTTCAAGGAAAATGAGGAGGTGGGGGAAGGGGATGAAATTGTACAGGATCCGCGTGGGGGAGGGGAGACGGATGTGATAGGCGAGGCGGAGAGCATGGCGTTCAAGGATTTGGAGGAATTTATAAAAGGTAGGGGAGGCGGAGATCCAAGCCGGATGGGCATAACAAAGGATAGGGCGGATGAGGGATTTATAGGTGTGGAGGATGGTGGAGGGGTCCAGACCCCACGTACGGCTGGAGAGGAGCTCGAGGAGACTGAGTCGGGAGCGTGCCTCGGCTCGGATTGTCCGGAGGTGGGGAGTCCAGGAGAGGCGACGGTCGAGGGTGATGCCAAGGTACTTAAGGGTGGGAGTGAGGGCGATAGGACGGCCATAGATGGTGAGATAGAAATCAAGGAGGCGGAAGGAAGGGGTGGTTTTGCCTACAATGATCGCCTGGGTTTTGGAGGGATTGACCTCGAGCAACCACTGGTTGCACCAAGCGGTGAACCGGTCAAGATGGGATTGGAGAAGGTGTTGGGAGCGCTGGAGGGTGGGGGCAAGGGCAGGGAAGGCGGTGTCATCGGCAAACTGGAGAAGGTGGACGGGGGCTGACGGCGGCGGCATGTCCGCCGTTGAACACTCAGCCAATTCACTGCCCTTTTATACCTTGAGTACGCGGTACTAACGCCATCTGTATGTGTGCAAATCGCTATCCCTTGCCTTACCACTTGATTCACATTCGTGTTTCACGAAATCTGAAATACCTTTATTTTTACATGTTGTCTTTTTCGTTTTTAAGCCTCTTTTCCACAGTCGCTGTTATACAAGTAATATACACTACTGCCATTAAAATTGCTACACCACGAAGATGACGTGCTACAGACACGAAATTTAACCGACAGGAACAAGATGCTGTGATATGCAAATGGTTAGCTTTTCAGAGCATTCACAGAAGGTTGGCGCCGGTGGCGACACCCACAACGTGCTGACATGAGGAAAGTTTCCAACCGGTTTCTCATACACAGACAGCAGTTGATCGGCGTTGCCCGGTGAAACGTTGTTGTGATGCCTCGTGTAAGGAGGAGAAATGCGTACCGTCACGTTTCCGACTTTGATAAAGGTCGGATTGTAGCCTATCGCGATTGCGGTTTATCGTAACGCGACATTGCTGCTCGTGTTGGTCGAGATCCAATGACTGTTAGCAGAATATGAAATCGGTGGGTTCAGGAGGGTAATACGGAACGCCGTGCTGGATCCCAACGTCCTCGTATCACTTGCAGTCTAGATGACAGTCATCCTGATTGGGAAATTTTCAGATTCGTATATTCTAATAATAGTTTACATAGGAATTTAATTCACTCCTTGCATAGTAATAGCGATAAACTTTCCCAATCAGGAGTATGTAAAATTACATTCGCGGATTGTCCAAAATTTTACACCGGGCAACCGGGCGAGCCCTGGGTCTCAGGTATAAAGAGCATATCCCTACTAAAAGCGGAGACGGTACTAAAAGGGCTCTACTTATGCGGAACACCTTGTGCAAACGGCTCATGCGCCGAGCTCTCCAGTTAATATCGAGTTACTTCATGCCGAGGTTAAGGGATTAAAACTGGATGTTTTGGAAGAAATGCAGATCTTTAAGCATCTGCAACATGTTAAAGACAACATCGTCAATGACCAAGTCCTACTAATAGCATAAGCAACCGTGTGCGGTTATTTTTAGGTTTCATCTCCCATGCTCGTCTCTTGTGCTATTCATTTCATTTTTTGATATATATCCACGGTTGGGAATATATGGGCTATTTCCCCGACCCATGTATAAACTTTCTCGTATTCGTATGCGCATGCGCTTTCAAGTAACTTCCCTTGTCTTGCGCATGAGCACAGGTAACGGGTCGGGCGTGTAAGTGAGCGACCGTTTGTAGCTGCAGTTTATGGCGGGTCATGGCCCATCGAACATAGGCCGGTGTGAGGTGGAGCGTACACCATTAAGTTAAGTAGTGGGGTTGTGTTGTTTTGGGGAAGGGTTCAAATGGTTCAAATGGCTCTGAGCACTATGGGACTCAACATCTTAGGTCATAAGTCCCCTAGAACTTAGAACTACTTAAACCTAACTAACCTAAGGACATCACACACACCCATGCCCGAGGCAGGATTCGAACCTGCGACCGTAGCAGTCCCGCGGTTCCGGACTGCAGCGCCAGAACCGCTAGACCACCGCGGCCGGCCTTTTGGGGAAGGAGACCAGACAGCGAGGTCATCGGTCTTATCGGATTAAGGAAGGATAGGGAAGGAAGTCGGCCGTGCCCTTTCAGAGGAACCATCCCGGCATTTGCCTGGAGTGATTTAGGGAAATCACGGAAAACCTAAATCAGGATGACCGGACGCGGGATTGAACTGTCGTCCTCCCGAATGCGAGTCCAGTGTGCTAACAACTGCGCCACCTCGCTCGGTAAGCAGTGGTTTTGACTTTGTACATACGTACTGTTTGTGTTTTCCTTTCCTTTTTCGTTTATAAATGTATAGCTATGGTGTTCTTTTAATCATTGACAAAGGTCTTCTTAGGCACTTGTCGGTTTTATTGTTGTTCTGAAGAAGGTGTACTTATCTACCCCGAAACGTGGGTTAACACTTAACAATAGGTGCTTTTTTCGCCATCGAGGCGGGTTTTTAGTTTTTTAATATATTAACCAACTGTTGCTGACGCGCTGCGATGTTGAAGGTTCTTATGGAAACAAGTATTCATACACTAGAGCACGGAAAAGTAAACTGCTTTTATTGACAATACGAAACCAAAAACACTAATTGGATATGCACTATACACATTGGCCAGTCGCCAATGCAGCTATGCTGGTATATAGAACGAGAATGAAAAAGCCTTTTCAAAACAAAATACAAAAACGTCTGCCAACTTCTCTACTGCGCTGGGAATTAAATATTCATACACCAACAGAAAATGACACTTCCAACAAAGCCAGAACATGTTTAATACTTCGAATGCATACCCTTCCGATGTATTACTTCTCGCAACCTCCGTGGCACGGAATGGACCAATTTTCTTGTAGTTTCCGACGTGATGGCTTCCAATTCTCGAAGGAGAGCCTCTTTCAAAGAGGCCTTACTACGGATTTCGTGTTTTCTCACTCGTGTTTCCACCTCACTCCACAAGTGTTCGATGTGATTCAGGTCCGGACTCTGAGCTGGTGTTTTATGAGTGTGTGGAGTGTTGTAGAGCAACCACAGCCAGACAATTTGCGCCGTATGTTTGGGATCATTGTCCTGTTGGAAGTAATAATTTCTAGGAAGACCCAAGGCGTCAACACTCTGTTGTAAGTTCGGTTTGAGAATGTTCATATACACAAATCTGTCCACGGTACCTTCCACAAACACTAATTTTCCGACACCGGAGGCTGACCCACAGCCCCATACCATCACTCCACCACCTCACCGTGGGTTGAACTTAATTCGGTCGAGGTCTGTATTCGGTCTTCTCCAGACCAAGATACTACCATTATTGTACGCGATATTAAATTTGCTTTCACCACTAAACAATACAGCATCCCAGAAGTCTGCTGTCTCGGATACATGCTGTTTCGCGAATTCCATCCGCCACTTCCTGTTCTTCTTGCTGATGTGGGGCTTTCGTGTGGGGACTCTGGCTCTGTAGCCCGAACGATTGAGGATGGTACGAACTGCCCTTGGAGTGATGTCCTTTCGGGAGTGGTCATGTACATATGAGGATAGTGCCGTCTCTGTCTTTTTCGGGTTTTTCTTGATAACTCTTACAAGGGAACCTCCCCATCGCACCCACCTCGGATTTAGTTATAAGTTGGCACAGTGGATAGGCCTTGAAAAACTGAACACAGATCAATCGAGAAAACAGAAAGAAACTGTGTAGAACTATAAAAAAAATAAGCAAAATGTACAAACTGAGCAGTCCATGTGTAAGATAAGCAACATAAAGAACAGTGAGAGCTCAGGAGCGCCGTGGTCCCGTGGTTAGCGTGAGCAGCTGGGGAGCGAGAGGTCCTCGGTTCAAGTCTTCCCACGAGTGAAAATTTTAATTTTTTATTTTCAGACAATTATCATCTGTCCGTCCGTCCGATGCGAGGTAACTGCGCGGTAGTATGGGGACGCTCCACCTACACGGAAAAATTTGAAAACGTTAAAAACATATATTTTGACAGAGCACAGGGAAAACTGTGCGACTGTGAAACTGTTGCATTCATTTCTTGCAATATATGTGACAAACTCTTATGTTTTCATCACTTTTTTGGGAGTGATTATCACATCCACAAGAAAACCTAAATCGGGCAAGGTGGAAGAATGTTTTTACCCATTCGCCAAGTGTACAAGTTAGGTGGGTCGACAACATATTCCTGTCATGTGACGCACATGCCGTCACCAGTGTCGTATAGAATATATCAGACGTGTTTTCCTGTGGAGGAATCGGTTGATCTATGACCTTGCGATCAAATGTTTTCGGTTCCCATTGGAGAGGCACGTCCTTTCGTCCACTGACCGCACGGTTTTGCGGTGCGGTCGCAAAACACAGACACTAAACTTATTACAGTGAACAGAGACGTCAATGAACGAACGGACAGATCATAACTTTGCGAAAATAAAGAAAGTAAACTTTTCACTCGAGGGAAGAGTTGAACCAAGGACGTGTCGTTCCGCAGCTGCTCACGCTAACCACGGGACCACGGCGCTCCTGAGCTTACATTATCCTTGATGTTGCCTATCTTGCGCATGGACTACTCAGTTTGTCTATTTTGCTTATTTTTTTCATAGCTCCACACAACTTCTTCCTGTTTTCTCGACTGATCTGTGTTCAGGTTTTCAAGGCCTATCCACTGTGCCAACTTATAACTAAATCTGAGGGGGGTGCGATGGGGAGGTTCCCTTGTTAGTAGCATTCTGGTCTCCCTTGTTGTAAGCTTCTGTGGACTTATTTCCATTACTGTATTTCGTTCTAAAGGCGGACAAACAAGCTATTAAACAGGTGGTCATAATGTTTTGGCTCATGAGTGTATGTATGTGTGTTTGTTTATTACATTCATAATGACTTCTACACATTGCGCTGTTACTTTGTCTGGAGCCCTGCGTTTACAGAGTGGTGTCGGCTGCTTCCAGATCCTGGGTCAGGGGGAGGAGGGCGAGAACGGGCCGCCGCTGATCGTGATCACGTCGGGGCCCATCGCCTCGGAGCTGCGCACCGTCTCGCGGCCGCCCTCGCTCATCGACCACACGGCTCGCATCTACCACGCCGCGGGACCGCTCGCCGAGGTGAGTCAGCCGGCCTACACGCCACTGCTGCGTTACCAGGAGTGAACAGTTGCGAGGTGCCGGGGCTAGAATTTTCATATGAAAATGATGCTCTAAGCCCCCCTTATTCTAACTCCGACTTTTGCTGTTCCACATGGATTAAGAAGAAACGCGAACTGACTGTAATCGACCCTGCAAGTGGAGTAGAAAAGAGTTTGCCACCTGCAATAATTTAATTTGATAGAAGTTAATTAAATAAAGGAAAGTTTCAGTAACGTAGTGAGAAATGAAAGGGTTGCTCTACCGATTAAGGGGAGCCGGAGGTGGTCAGATCCAAAAAATTACGATTTTTTTTTTTGCTACCGAAAATTAATTGGAACATTCCTCTTTAATGTAAACTTTGAATTATTGTTCCACTCGCCCTAGAAGTGGAGTTATTAGCATTTTCCCCCACGCCTGCAGGGGAAATGGGCGGCCGCTGAATGCATCTAACACCCTCTCGTGACTTCCTGGCGAACTGCTTGGGATTTTCTCGGCCTGTTACGCATACAGCGCCTTATGTTACATATACAGCGAGTGTGCAAGGGTTGGCTACATTGTTTTCTGTGACAAATGAAGCGCTAAGAGCGCGGAACATCGCCTCTTTGCTGTTTACCGTTTCGAATTAGTTCAGTGTTGCGCCTGTTGTTGGTAGTATTAAACTTCTTGTGTAAAGCGTTGTTCTGGTGACGATGCCACGTTTTAGTAACCGTGTATAGAAGAAGAGGAAGAACGTAGGGAAAAGAAAATTAACATTAATACCAAGTTGCGATACTACAATTACTGAAACAGTGCGTTCTTCTGCTAAGCAACAAACACATGGCCGGCCATACCCCTGTGACATCTTCTAGCAAGAAGCTGACTGGTGCAAGTGACAGATTTCGTGAATATGTTAGTGACACTGTACGAGCACTAAGAAATATATGCAATAAAACCAATTTTTCATGACTTAGCACAGCTAGAATTGTTACACAAATGTGTACACGGAAAGACGCAGAATCCTAATGAGAGCGTAAACAATTTGATTTGGAAAGTGATTCCTAAAAGGGTGTTTGTAAGCATAAAAACACTGCACTTTGGCATTTATGATGCAACAGCAACCTACAACCAAGGGAACAGTGTGAGGCGTGAAGTTCTGAAGGCATTAGGATTTACAGCTGGGGTGAACACTGTACGAGCACTAAGAAATATTGACAGAGAAAGGATAAGAGGAGCAGAAAGAAGAGAAAGGCATATGAAGTATGATGGAACAAAAGGCCAGAAAAGAAGACAGAAGTGGAAGCTTTTGGAGGATGAAGAAGAAGACCCTGATAATCCATCCTATAGTGCAGGAATGTATTGAGAAACTTTGATAGCCACTTCCCGTAAATTAGAATTTTTCGAATATAAGGAACATTTTCTCAAAATCCACTCAAGCTAGAGAGATGAAATTTTTATTCAGCACTCCTAGTGGTCAAACTCACATTGTTACACAGCCATTTGGCAATATGTTCAGTAGTTTCATTTCAGTTTAATTATAAAGCAATTATTTGTAAAAAAATTTGGGTCATTAATAAAAAAAATAATTGGAAGGAAACTAGAAAAGATACTCCAAAATCCCTCTGTCATAACTGCAATACTAAACCACTCTATATGTAAAAAAAAATTCAAATTTTTCTGTTTGGTAGTTTATTCATAAATGTTCCTCAAACTTAGTGATTTTAACATGGGCAGCATAGGCGCCTCCAGCTCCCCTTAACAGAATGAAAGTTGTGTCCAAAATAACAATATGATTTATTATGACTAAACTCAAAATAATAAACAAAACACATGAAACATTTACAATACGTCAAAATGGATACTCCAATAAATGCTGTAAAGGTGAAGTTGTCCATAAACTAGATTGTGACATTTATGATGAAGTGGTATGTGGAGCCAATACCTTGCAACTCAGATCTTAAGAGAAACACCCAGCCAACCCAACATTAATTGCTGCTACAGTAGTGAGAACTCAGACAATGAATATCCAAGACAGAACCTTGTAAGAAAAGATGGGAACAGGCGCGATCTGCTGAGCTCAGATTATCGCGTAGCAAAATTCCCTAATCTGCCGGTGCTGCGGACAAGCATTACCAAGCTGTCTTCTTAACTGCAAGGACACGATCTGGCGTACCGGAAGCGATGGCTGATTGCTTCGACATCCCGTCGTGGTGATAATAATGTTGCGAGTATAGCCCGAAACAAATTATTCTGATCTGGTTGTTCCAGACTAAAGACTCCCTATCAATACAAATGCGCCTCTGAGGGCGACGAAGAAGGCTCGCCACACAATCACTGACGGTACAGTGATTGATTTTAACAAGCGAAGTCACACAGTAACTCCAATACAGTCCACTTTAGCCAAAACTGTTCAAGATGGACAACACAGGCCGCTTGTACGCATAACGCTCAATTGCCAACTTTACTCAGTAAGTTACGTTGAAGTCGAAACTTCAGCAACTTCGTCAAACAGTTACAATCAAATAAAAGTATATTAGACAGGCAATGGAAGGCAGGCTGTCCAGAGCAGCAAGAGCTCAATCCTGTAACCTACTCAGACCGAAAGGCGAGAGCCGACTCCACCAAGAGCACCCGTACAAGCTGAACACAGAACATTACCTCCCCCACCACAGTGGCCGTGGTGAAACGTGCGAATCAGCAACTCGAAAACCGGCGGAAAATTCCACTCTATTGCCGAAGCACTACCTTTCCACCAATGGAGATTCTTGGCACCAATTTAGCGCCGATTTTGCTACGTCACGGAGCTATGCCCTGAGCAAGCCAATCACATTTACGATTTTGCAGAAAACGTGGGAATTTGCCTGCCAAGACTGCCTGGGAACACAAGTCATTCCCACGCCTCGCTGGTAGCCCGCCAGAAAGTGTTTTCACTACGTTTCTGCGAAGTAACGGAATCTCTAGTCCAGCCGCTCCGTCAGGCCCCTGTGGGCGTGTCGCCGCCGCTCTTATGACAATGTCGGCGTCTGGAAAGCATCCACTCGGTTCCCTCACACCCATCGGCTTAACCCTTTCGAGCTCAGGAGAACTCGCCTGTCACCGAACGACCCGGGTGGCGAGAGAAGCTGCGTGGGAAGTCACGTGTGAAGGAATAGCAACTTTTCACTGCATGCAATCAGAGAGAAAAATCGAATTACTCAGAGTAAGATAGAAATATGAGAGGGGGCTCACGCCACCTCTCACAGTTACAAAATTGGTCCCAGCTTCACCTCCCAGAAAAATGGTGAGCCTCTATTAGTGGCGTGTGTGTGGCTGCGTAACGTCTGTAAACACAGCATACAGCGACAGAGCAAGTGAACGCATTTAGACACCTCTTTGTCGAGGCTCCCCTCTTAAAGCGCCCCTGCTTCAGTGGGAGAAACGTGCTGCTGCTTCAGGCAGATTCAAAGACAGGCCGCTTGCCGGACATAAGAAAAGGAAGGATGGAAGGCTAGTCTTTAACGCCCCTTCCACATCGAGGTTATCCGAAATGGAACACAAAGTGAGAATTTTTCAAGGATGGCGAAATAAGCTTTTGCGTTAGCAGAAGAGCCAACACTGTGTTACGAGTGGAGGCCGAAATGCACGCGTTTTAGCTCATGCAAGCTGGCGTGAGGAGGGAAGAACTAGACTGACGTGAGGTCTGGAACATGACAAGGAATGACAATTCAGAAAGCGGACGTAATTAGTTTTAACCTTGCAGTGCTGGTACTGCGAATGGCTGAAAGCAAGGGGAAACTACGGCCTTGATTTTTCCCAAGGGTATTCAGCTTTACTGTATGGATAAATGATGATGGCGTCCTCTTGGGTAAAATATTCCGGAAGTAAAATAGTCCCCCATTCGGATCTCTGGGCGGGGACTACTCAGGAGGACGTCGTTATCAGGAGAAAGAAAACTGGCGTTCTACGGATCGGAGGTGGAATGTCAGATCCCTTAATCGGGCAGGTCGGTTAGAAAATTTAAAAAGGGAAATGGATAGGTTAAAGTTGGATATAGTGGGAATTAGTGAAGTTCGGTGGCAGGAGGAACAAGACTTTTGGTCAGGCGAATACAGGTTATAAATACAAAATCAAATAGGGGTAATGCAGGAGTAGGTTTAATAATGAATGAAACAATAGGAATGCGGGTAAGCTACTGCAAACAGCACAGCGAACACATTATTGTCGCCAAGATAGACACGAAGCCCACGCCTACGACAGTAGTACAAGTCTATATGCCAATTAGCTATGCAGATGACCAAGAAATTGAAGAAATGTATGATGAGATAAAAGAAATTATTCAGATAGTGCAGGGAGACGAAAATTTAATAGTCATGGGCGACTGGAATTCGATAGTAGGAAAAGGGAGAGAAGGAAACGTAGTTGGTGAATATGGATTGGGGGGAAGAAATGAAAGAGGAAGCCGCCTGGTGGAATTTTGCACAGAACACAACTTAATCATAGCTAACACTTGGTTCAAAAATCATAAAAGAAGGTTGTATACATGGAAGAAGCCTGGAGATACTGACAGGTTTCAGATAGATTATATGATAGTAAGACAGAGATTTAGGAACCAGGTTTTAAATTATAAGACGTTTCCAGGGGCGGTGGTGGACTCTGACCACAATCTATTGGTTATGAACTGTAGATTAAAACTAAAGAATCTGCAAAAAGGTGGGCATTTAAGGAGATGGGACCTGGATAAACTGAAAGAACCAGAGGTTGTAGAGAGTTTCAGGGAGAGCATAAGGGAACAATTGACAGGAATGGGGGAAAGAAATACAGTAGAAGAAGAATGGGTAGCTTTGAGAGATGAAATAGCGAAGGCAGCAGAGGATCAAATAGGTAATGGGCTAGTAGAAACCCTTGGGTAACAGAAGAAATATTGAATAAAATTGATGAAAGGATAAAATATGAAAATGCAGTAAATGAAGCAGGCAAAAAGGAATACAAACGTCTCAAAAATGATATCAACAGGAAGTGCAAAATCGCTAAGCAGAGGTGGCTAGAGGACAAATGTAAGGATGTAGAGGCTTATCTCACTAGGGGTAAGATAAATACTGCCTACAGGAAAATTAAAGAGGCCTTTGGAGAAAGGAGAACCACTTGCATGAATATCAAGAGCTTTGATGAAAATCCTGTTCTAAGCAAAGAAGGGAAAGCAGAAAGGTGGAAGGAGTATATAGAGGATCTGTACAAGGGTGATGTACTTGAGGACAATATTATGGAAATGGAAGAGGATGTAGATGAAGATGAAATGGGAGATATGATACTGCGTGAAGAGTTTGACAGAGCAGTGAAAGACCTGAGTCGAAACAAGGCCCCGGGAGTAGACAACATTCCATTAGAACTACTGATGGCCTTGGGAGAGCCAGTCATGACAAACCTCCACCATCTGGTGAGCAAGATGTATGAGACAGGCGAAATACCCTCAGACTTCCAGAAGAATATAATAATTCCAATCCCAAAGAATGCAGGTGTTGCCAGATGTGAAAATTACCGAACTATCAGTTTAATAAGTCACGGCTGCAAAATACTAACGCGAATTCTTTACAGACGAATGGAAAAACTGGTAGAAGCGGACCTCGGGGAAGATCAGTTTGGATTCCGTTGAAATATGGGAACACGTGAGGCAATACTGACCCTACGACTTATTTTAGAAGCTAGATTAAGAAAAGGCAAACCTACGTTTCTAGCATTTGTAGACTTAGAGAAAGCTTTTGACAATGTTGACTGGAATACTCTCTTTCGAATTCTGAAGGTGGCAGGGGCAAAATACAAGGAGCGAAAGGCTATTTACAATTTGTACAGAAACCAGATGGCAGTTATAAGAGTCGAGAGACATGAAAGGGAAGCAGTGGTTGCGAAGGGAGTGAGACAGGGTTGTAGCCTCTCCCCGATCTTATTCAATCTGTATATTGAGCAAGCAGTAAAGGAAACAAAAGAAAAATTCGGAGTAGGTATTAAAATCCATAGAGAAGAAATAAAAACTTTAAGGTTCACCGATGACATTGTAATTCTGTCAGAGACAGCAAAGGACTTGGAAGAGCAGTTGAACGGAATGGACAGTGTCTTGAAAAGAGGGTATAAGATGAACATCAACAAAAGCAAAACGACGGTAATGGAATGTAGTCGAATTAAGTCGGGTGATGCTGAGGGAACTAGATTAGGAACTGAGACACTTAAAGTAGTAAAGGAGTTTTGCTATTTGGGGAGCAAAACAACTGATGATGGCCGAAGTAGAGAGGATATAAAATGTAGACTGGCAATGGCAAGGAAATCGTTTCTGAAGAAGAGAAATTTGTTAACGTCGAGTATAGATTTAAGTGTCAGGAAGTCGTTTCTAAAAGTATTTATATGGAGTGTAGCCATGTATGGAAGTGAAACGTGGACGATAAATAGTTTGGACAAGAAGAGAATAGAAGCTTTCGAAATGTGGTGCTACAGAAGAATGCTTGAAGATTAGGTGGGTATATCACATAACTAATGAGGAGATAGTGAACAGAATTGAGGAGAAGAGGAGACTGTGGCACAAGCTGACTAGAAGAAGGGATCAGTTGGTAGGACATATTCTGAGGGATCAAGGGATCACCAGTTTAATACTGGAGGGCAGCGTGGAGGGTAAAAATCAGTCGTGTGAAGTTAGCACCCTTTTTTTCAGAAATCTATATTTTTTTCAGAGTTCTTGATAGATATGATATAGTTCTAGAGTTCTTTGTACAAAATTTCAATAGTTCTGCAGAATTTAGCGAAAAAAACAACAATACTCGAAAAAATTTTCGTATCGAAAACATTCTTTGTCAATTTCCGCAAAATGTAAATAAGTACGAGAGTTCTGAGCACAGTTCTGAATAGAGCTCCAAGAGTTCTATCGAAAATCCCAGTAACATTTTTTTGTGCAGCTAATAGTTTCCGAGATAATTGCAATTTAAGGAGAAAATCTTTTCACTTACTGTGAAGTTGGCACCCTTTTTTTCAGAAATGTATATTTTTTTCAGAGTTCTTGACAGATATGCCATAGTTCTAGAGTTCTTTGTACAAAATTTCAATAGTTCTGCAGAATTTAGCGAAGAAAACGACAATATTCGAAAACATTTTCGTATCGAAAACATTCATTGTCAATTTTCGCAAAAATTAAACTCGTACAACAGTTCTGAGGACAGTTCTGAACAGAACCCCAAGAGCTCTATCGAAAATCCCAATAACATTTTTCTATGGCTATAATAGTTTATGAGATAAATTGCTTTAATGTGGGACACACTTTCTCTACAGAAAATATAAATATATTCGTACAGCAGTTCTGATGACAGTTCTGGACACCACGTGAAGAGTTCTATCGAAAATCCTGGTAGTCTTTTTTTGTGCAGGTAATAGTTTAAGAGGAAATTGCAACATAATTAAGAACTCTATAAGAGCTCCCACTGTGAAGCTGGCACCCTTTTTTACAGAAATCTATATTTTTTTCAGAGTTCTTGATAGATATGATATAGTTCAAGAGTTCTTTGTACAAAATTTCAATAGTTCTGCAGAATTTAGCGAAAAAAACAACAATACTCGAAAAAATTTTCGTATCGAAAACATTCTTTGTCAATTTCCGCAAAATGTAAATAAGTACGAGAGTTCTGAGCACAGTTCTGAACAGAGCTCCAAGAGTTCTATCGAAAATCCCAGTAACATTTTCTTGTGCAGCTAATAGTTTACGAGATGATTGCAATTTAAGGAGAAAGTCTTTTCACTTACTGTGAAGTTGGCACCCTTTTTTTCAGAAATCTATATTTTTTTCAGAGTTCTTGATAGATATGAAATAGTTCTAGAGTTCTTTGTACAAAATTTCAATAGTTCTGCAGAATTTAGCGAAAAAAACAACAATACTCGAAAAAATTTTCGTATCGAAAACATTCTTTGTCAATTTCCGCAAAATGTAAATAAGTACGACAGTTCTGAGCACAGTTCTGAATAGAGCTCCAAGAGTTCTATCGAAAATCCCAGTAACATTTTCTTGTGCAGCTAATAGTTTACGAGATGATTGCAATTTAAGGAGAAAATCTTTTCACTTACTGTGAAGTTGGCACCCTTTTTTTCAGAAATGTAAATTTTTTTCAGAGTTCTTGACAGATATGCCATAGTTCTAGAGTTCTTTGTACAAAATTTCAATAGTTCTGCAGAATTTAGCGAAAAAAACAACAATACTCGAAAAAATTTTCGTATCGAAAACATTCTTTGTCAATTTCCGCAAAATGTAAATAAGTACGAGAGTTCTGAGCACAGTTCTGAATAGAGCTCCAAGAGTTCTATCGAAAATCCCAGTAACATTTTTTTGTGCAGCTAATAGTTTCCGAGATAATTGCAATTTAAGGAGAAAATCTTTTCACTTACTGTGAAGTTGGCACCCTTTTTTTCAGAAATGTATATTTTTTTCAGAGTTCTTGACAGATATGCCATAGTTCTAGAGTTCTTTGTACAAAATTTCAATAGTTCTGCAGAATTTAGCGAAGAAAACGACAATATTCGAAAACATTTTCGTATCGAAAACATTCATTGTCAATTTTCGCAAAAATTAAACTCGTACAACAGTTCTGAGGACAGTTCTGAACAGAACCCCAAGAGCTCTATCGAAAATCCCAATAACATTTTTCTATGGCTATAATAGTTTATGAGATAAATTGCTTTAATGTGGGACACACTTTCTCTACAGAAAATATAAATATATTCGTACAGCAGTTCTGATGACAGTTCTGGACACCACGTGAAGAGTTCTATCGAAAATCCTGGTAGTCTTTTTTTGTGCAGGTAATAGTTTAAGAGGAAATTGCGACATAATTAAGAACTCTATAAGAGCTCCCACTGTGAAGCTGGCACCCTTTTTTACAGAAATCTATATTTTTTTCAGAGTTCTTGATAGATATGATATAGTTCAAGAGTTCTTTGTACAAAATTTCAATAGTTCTGCAGAATTTAGCGAAAAAAACAACAATACTCGAAAAAATTTTCGTATCGAAAACATTCTTTGTCAATTTCCGCAAAATGTAAATAAGTACGAGAGTTCTGAGCACAGTTCTGAATAGAGCTCCAAGAGTTCTATCGAAAATCCCAGTAACATTTTCTTGTGCAGCTAATAGTTTACGAGATGATTGCAATTTAAGGAGAAAATCTTTTCACTTACTGTGAAGTTGGCACCCTTTTTTTCAGAAATGTAAATTTTTTTCAGAGTTCTTGATAGATATGAAATAGTTCTAGAGTTCTTTGTACAAAATTTCAATAGTTCTGCAGAATTTAGCGAAAAAAACAACAATACTCGAAAAAATTTTCGTATCGAAAACATTCTTTGTCAATTTCCGCAAAATGTAAATAAGTACGAGAGTTCTGAGCACAGTTCTGAATAGAGCTCCAAGAGTTCTATCGAAATCCCAGTAACATTTTCTTGTGCAGCTAATAGTTTACGAGATGATTGCAATTTAAGGAGAAAATCTTTTCACTTACTGTGAAGTTGGCACCCTTTTTTTCAGAAATATATATTTTTTTCAGAGTTCTTGATAGATATGTCATAGTTCTAGAGTTCTTTGTACAAAATTTCAATAGTTCTGCAGAATTTAGCGAAGAAAACAACATTATTCGAAAAATTTTCGTATCGAAAACATTTTTTGTCAATTTTCGCAAAAATTAAACTTGTACAACAGTTCTGAGGACAGTTCTGAACAGAACCCCAAGAGCTCTATCGAAAATCCCAACAACATTTTTCTATGGCGATAATGGTTTGAGATAAATTGATTTAATATGGGACACACTTTCTCTACGGAAAATATAAATATATTCGTACAACAGTTCTGATGACAGTTCTGGATACCACGTGAAGAGTTCTATCGAAAATCCTAGTAGAATTTTTTTGTGCAGGTAATAGTTTAAGAGGTAATTGCAACTTAATTAAGAATTCCATAAGAGCTCCTACTGTGAAGCTGGCACCCTTTTTTTCAGAAATATATATTTTTTTCAGAGTTCTTGATAGAAATGTCGTAGTTCTAGAGTTATTTGTACAAAATTTGAATAGTCCTGCAGAATTTAGCGAAGAAAACAACAATACTCGAAAAAATTTTCGTATCGAATACACTCTTTGTCAATTTTCGCAAAAAGTAAATTCGTACAACAGTTCTGAACAGAACACCAATAGCTCTATCGAAAATCCTAATAATATCTTTTTGTGGCGATGATAGTTTATACGGTAACTGCTTTGATGTTAGACCCACTTTCTCCACAGAAAAAGTAAATTCGTTCAACAGTTTTGATGAACAGTTCTGGTTAACACCTCAAGACCTGTATCGATAGTCATAATAACATTTTTTGTGGTTATAATAGTTTGTATGGTAATTGATTAATTGTGGGGCACACTTACTCAAAAAAAAAAAATTATGTCTGTTCGTATGTTCTGATGCCAGCTCTGGATAGCATTGTAAGAGTTCTATCGAAAATACTAGTAACATATTCTGTGCCGGTAATTGTTTACGTAGTAACTGCCTTTATTAAGGAATGCTTATGAGCATTTCCCGTGAAGTTTGAACCCCTTTTACGATAAATATACATTTTTTCATAGTTCTTGATATATATGTAATAGTTTTAGATTTCCCTGCTCAAAACACGAATAGTTCTGCAGAATTTCGGGAAGAAAACAATAACTCGGACAAATTTTGGTATGGTAAAAAATTATTTGTCAGTTTGGAAAAAATAAATTTGTGTAACAGTTCTGTTGGCAATTCTGGATAGCACCGGAAGAGTTGCATTGAAAATGATAAGAACATTTTTGTGGCGATAATAGTTTATACGGTAATTGTTTTAATCTGATACTCACTTTCTCTACTATAGCAAAATTCGTAGAATAGTTCTGATGACAGTTTTGAATATCACCCACAGAGTTCTACCAAAAACTATAATAACATTATTTGTGACGATGACATATGAGATAATTAATGTGGGACTCACTTTTGTCATGTAAAAGTAATAAATTCGTACAAAAGGTCTGATGGCATTTCTTAATACGACCCTAAGAGTTCTACCGAAAACTGTAATAATATTTTTTGTGGGGATAACAGTTAATGAGATAATAGCATTTTCGAGAAACCCACTTGGTCTACATTACAATAAATTGGCACAACCCTTTTGCTGACAGCTCTGGATAGCACCGAAAGAGTTATTTTAAAAACCCTCATAACATTTTTATGGTGCCAGTAGATTATGAAATAGATTGTGTGTTCACTCTGCAGTGGGTGTGCGCCGATGTGAAACTTACTGGCAGATAAAAACTGTGTGCCGGACCGGGTCTCTAACCCCAGGCTATGACGAAGAAATATCGTCACAATATCCTTTCGTCCAGGAGTGCTTCTTCTGCAATTTTCGTAGGACAACTTCTACAAAATTGGGAACGGAGGAGATGAAGTACTGCTGGAAGTACAGCTATGAGGACGATCGTAAATTCGCACTTTTATTTTGGAAAACCGAAAATCGAAAACCCGGATGTATATTCTACTAAATACAAAAAATCTAAATGTTCAGCACTATACAAATGCCAGTACACCTTCTTAAGACTGACTGTAGTAACTGTAGGTGGAAGCGTGGGATGTGCACGCTTAGATGATTCAAGGAGAGAAGGCTGGTCAGTGCAAAACAAACAGATGGCTGAGAGAGCGGATACATTCACACGCACCACTAACCAGATGGTGTCACACCTGTCGAGAAGCGCACCAGAGGTACAATGAGCTATGGTGGAGTGCTGTTGGCGTGGTTACTATGCAACTTACTTGATGGGCATCAATACACCGTTATATTAATGTAAAATACTTGAGAAACAATGTCATTCACACACTCCGAGTTCCTTATCACTCAGTACTAGACTAAATTGCCGGCCTAGTGATAAGCAGCCTATGTACCTCACCGACTACACATCTTCGTGTTATAAGAAAAAAAGAGAAAAATACCAAGTAACACAAAATATGAATCCGGATAAACTGGGAATCCGGATTACTGAGGACCAAATAAACGAGGTTCTTATTTACAAATTTCTAACTTCTTATTAACTTTAATACTGTATCCCCTCAACATAACACATCTATCAGTCATGTATTGAATTAGGATTTAAACATACTAATTAGTTCGCTTGTACAAATATTCAGTAAATATACTTACATTTCTATACATTGTAAAGACTTTCAACTCTCGCTGTAGTGTAACTCATCAAACTTCCACACTTCCTTTCTAACTAGAACAAATGATTGCAACAATATTAACGACAGCAATTTCAAATTTATTCGTTACACACAGCACATGTTTTTATGTATCCTAGCGTCTGGTGATGTTGCCACATAGCGTTCATCCATGAGGGTCCTGGGCATATTTTTAGCTGTTAGTGGGTCCTGGATGTCATGAGAGCTCAAAACAATTACTGTTTTACGTAATAAAATTCATCTGGCTCTTCCTGATTCTAAAAATATACACTTCATGTACAGTACCTCGTAATTCTCGTGTTTAAATGTCATTTTGTTTAATTTGGCGTGCCGCGCCGTATTAGCCGAGCGGTCTAAGGCGCTGCAGTCATGTACTGAGCGGCTGGTCCTGACGGAGGTTCGAGTCCTCCCTCGGGCATGGGTGTGTGTGTTTGTCCTTAGGATAATTTAGGTTAAGTAGTGTGTAAGCTTAGGGACTGATGACCTTAGCAGTTAAGTCCCATAAGATTTCACACACATTTGAACATTTAATTTGGGCAGTTTCCGTAGAACCTCGTTTATGTAATACCTTTGAAGAACCTGTCGACTGTCGTATGTGCAGGAAAAATGTTTACATGGCATAAAACAAAATCAGAATGCGTTTCAACAGTTGCAATACGTTTTAATGGTGGAGTAAAAATGGTTCAAATGGCTCTGAGCACTATGGCACTTAACTTCTGAGGTCATCAGTCCCCTATAACTTAGAACTACTTAAACCTAACTAACCTAAGGACATCACACTCATCCACGCCCGAGGCAGGAATCGAACCTGCAACCGGAGCGGTCGCGCGGTTCCAGACTGTAGCGCCTAGAACCGCTCGGCCACTCCGGCCAGCCTGATGGAGTAAAGATTAAAAACAATGAGCAGAACAGGCATCAAAACTAGGAACAACACGAAAATTGTGCTGGTATGGGCGGACAGGCAACATGTTACGTAAACTGAAAAAGCTGCTAAAAGCATGAAAAAGGAGGCCAGAATAACAAAGAAAAGAAGCAAAAGTAAAGAAAATGAAAAGGACATGAAAGGTATCAACAAGATTATGGAGCAGGAATGGTTTGCAATGGCGTCATTGAGAAGAAAATGACATACAAATCTTTAGTTTCAATTTTCTGCAATCAACGTGTTTGCATACAGAGATACTGTTACCGGTATCTCATCCACTATTAAAGCTACATAAAGAAAGCTATGGATGAATAATAATATAGTGCTTGCCTACACACTGAACCACATTATTCAAGAATGGATTAAATATTTTAAGCTGCAGTATGTTCTTAAATTATTAGGAGAAAAATTTTTCTCTTAAAATACATTGTTTTTAAAATAATCAAAACATGAAACTGAAAAATATTACTGGTTTGCTGTTTCAACAAGGTAATAATTCAAAGAATAAAATATGTTTTTTATCTTTTATTTGGAATAGCGTGTAAGTACATTGAACCTAAAATAACAATTACATGTAATTCTGTAGGTAAGAAAAACATCAATATTCACTCCACAATGTATTCCACAGATTTACAATGTATTTCACCTAGAGCTCACAATATACCAATTCTTTGATAAAAGTTTCATTCCTGAATCTATTGACAGTCTTGCATTATTAAATTTCAAAGTACCAGGAAAAACTACAGGCCGTGATATACAGGTCCCCTTAACAGCTCTTCTTCAGGATACACTAAAACCGAGAAGGAAATACATATGTAGGGAATTTAGTAATAAATAAGCATAGAATTTATGAGGTGTGAAGCAACCAAGAAAAATAAGTACAAAAAATATATAAGTGACATTTAGGGCATAAAATGCTCTTATTCTAGTAACTAAAACAGGAGGGCTGTGGTTCCAGAAACAAAGATACGAAGAACTAATATAAGAGCTGTATTTGTAATATTTAGATATCAACTTTTAGCAATTGCTTACCTTATAAAGCAAAGTTCCTATGTAGGAACTACTTGTTTCGTCTTGTCGCTCTTGTAGGTGCCATTTGGAAATTTTCCTGTCTTGACATACATGAACAGGTGTGGAGAAATTATCCTATCTTTTGAAACTCTCTGTACTTCTTTATACAGGTCATCGTACTGCTTCCAGTAGGTTCCATCGAAGACATATGCCGTGTAGTGTTTGATGGAGCTATTATAATGAATGGCACCAACGAGAGTGTACTCTTGATTGTCGACTACGATTTCTTTCGTGATCGTTTGCAACACACAGTTCTTCCTTTGATTCGGTGGAAACTGATCTTCAGTTAGTGGACAAGTTGTTATACTAGTATCCATCATCAAGTAGCATCCGAATTTCTTTTCTTCGACTGCTTCTCCTTTACATTTCTTGCATTTTATAATAGTCTTTAGACCTCCGTTTGTTGCATCTACAGCCTCTTGCATGAAATTATAACCAAGTCTGAAAAGCACATACGTATCAACGGAAATATAATGTAGTTTCACATAGCGTGAATTTAGGCACGTCAGACACGATATCTTTTTGTTGCAAATCGGGTTATCTTTTAATATTGTCTCGTATAATTCCCCAACATTCGACTCTGCATTCAGAGACAATATTTTTCGAGAGATTACTCCTTTTTTTAGGAACGGTATCACATATAAAATATCAAATCTCTGCTTAAAATGCTGGGAGTTTATAATTTTTTTGTCCAACACATCCAAAGCCAGATCCAAAAATGGATGGCTCACCATTTGAATGGTACTTTTGAAATCATCACTGAGTGATATTGCTTGCATGAATAAGGTTATCAAAGAATCGAAACCGCACGTTCCCTTCAAGTTGTAGGTAGCAGATTTGAATTTGCTTGAGGACCCATTTGGGAAAAGTGGCAAATTAATGTCTATGAATTTCTTAGTCGAATTCCAGTTTGGGCAATCATCTAAGTAGTTTTTCTTGCTGTTAGTTTGCATGCTCGATGTGACAATGATTTCGTTTTGAAGCTTTTTCAGCATTGCACTCTCCTCCATTTTATTGTTACAGGTCTCGCGATTTTCTTCCGTTTTCGAACCACAGGATGAAATTTCATTGACATCCCTGGTGAAGCATGATTCTCGATAGTCTTTCGTGGAATGACATATCTCTTTAGAGTCCAAATTCGGCAGTAAATTATTATCTGAAGAGCGCTGAAAACACACACTCTCACTATTGATTGAGAGACAGTTGTTCTCCGCATTCATAACAAGTGCGCTCGAAGTAGGAGAAAATCTGTGTTCAAAACTATTAAAAATTTTGTTTAACTCTGTCTTATTGGCATCATCGAGTTGGGTCTCACTTCTTAAGGTATTGTTCAGTGTGCTCTCAGAATTATCAAGGATATGATTGCTTTTGGGGTTTGTTATCTTCAGCTTCTTATTTTTTCCTCTCCAGTTTTCTTCTTCATGGTAAGGCAACGATGCTTCAGTTGGTTTGTGCTTCACAGCTTGCTTTGAATCTTGTTTTTCCATCATAAGTGGCGCTAACAGTTTTGTTTCCTCACGCAGCCACTTCAAATGCTGAAAAATGAATTTGTCTACTCGTAAAGGCAGCTTGTCAAAGCCCATTGTCTTTAATTTTGAAAATTGTCCTTCAGTCGCTGCTGACGAACGAATAGATAAAGGAATATGGAAAGAAGGATACATCACAGCTGTCCACAGTGGTATATAGTACATCAACTCTTTCAGCATCTCTGCAGCATTAGGAATGTTGTACGGATTCACATCAAATAGATTGTCATCCTTAGCCTGATTCGCGATGACTTCAGCTTCATTGTAGATACGTTTTGCCCTATCAATCCACGCGTTTGCAGTAGATTCCTTAGAGGTCAAAACTGATTCCAAAAGACAGTCATCATTGTTTTCAACATCATCAGTTGTCTTGTCATCATCTTTCTTTTCGTCAATATATGAATGACGTGGACCACCTCTGATAATGTTATCAAGGTGGCGCTGATGTTCCATTGATGCATATTCTTGACCGCACTCATCAATACCAAGATGTTCACTTAACGCAACAACCAAAAGTGAGCGCAAAGCACTTTCAATATCACGAAAATCTGTCATCATGTAAATATGGGTCAAAACTCGAAGATGAAGTTGTTTGACTTGTGATTTAACTCTCGAGAAGCATTTCCACCTCGAAATCATGACCATAAAATGGTTTAAATCTATTCTCAAACAACACGAGGGTAGAATTACTCTTTCATGCAAAACAATATGACTATAACACCTATTCAAATAATCTGTTAAGTCCGAGCAATTGGCTATTGCTCTAGAAATGGCAACCAACAAAGCCTTACCAAAATCAGTTACCATGATTTTTGGTCTGGGAGCTCCAGATCTGACGATTTCCATAAAGAAAAATGACAAGAATGATGCGTCATGCCTAGAGGATATCATCTGATAAGTTGGGCAACTGATTGATGATCGATTGACGATATTTGGATCTTTACTAGTGACGTTTACTTCGCGGATGCACATGTACTGATACAGGTATATGTACTTTGACTTAATTTCCACACAGTCAGCCCTGTTTGACAGATCCCCAAATCGTGAAATAACTCGAAATGCAACGCCACCTGTAGCATCTACTGAATCGTATACACTGCTATTGATTTGATGACAATATTTGTGCAACTGACTTTGATCTTTCAGCCAATATATACAGAAGAATGGGTCCAATCCGATTGCGTGAATTTCGTCCCGATGGGTTGTATGTTTTGCAATTTGCAGGTTTTCAACAGGCTTACTGGTTGTTATACCAAAACGTTTGTCCCTTTCCTCTTCTTTAGCCTTTCTCAAGACATCAGCATTTGGTAAATTTGGAGGAATCATGTCTCCAAAAGACATATTTTTCGCTTCATAATTTCGCCAAAGAGCTGCAGGCATTCTGTTATCAACCAATTTAGCAGCTACCTGTTGTCTTCTCGTGCCACGAAGTTGTCTTCTTTTAAGGTGAATACTATCGTCTGAAAAGTTTGAAAGTCTGCAGTTTATAATAATATCGTTGTCCTTTTTTGGCTTCTTCAGAGCAATCCCTTCGAAAGTGGCTCCGCATTCTGTGCATCTTCCTTTGATCTTTAAGAAATACTTTGAACTTGAACTTTCACATACTTTCGCGTATTTGAAAGAAAAGGCACATGGAATTTTGTGATGTTCATAAATTTTATGAGCCATCAAATCGGTCCATTTCCCTATTTCCAGTCTTGAAGGCTTTCCAAGTTTCCTCTTTGTTGGTTTTATGGTAGACCATTTTTCTGCTGACAGTAGTAAGTCGAATTGCATTGTCATGTCCTTGTTGCACGAAGAACCAAAATCATTCCACGACTCATCTTTGCTGTCGTCGTCTTTTTCTTCAACGAAACATTCCAGCCTGAAAGTTTTTCTAACAAAAGCAAGCAGATCGTGACGATCTTCTTTAATTGTTGTGTAAATATGTTTTGAAGACATTTTCGAGCCGATGTCGGCCATGGCATCGGACAGTTTTTGGAAGACCGGATGAGGCGGAGTGAATTGAGTGCCTCTATCATCGATTACTTTAAATTCCTCCATGCTGAGAAGACGTTTCAATTCTGGTAGATTGTACATTTTTATGGGTGTTCTGGTTCATAAATATCACTTACACAACAGCACCGACTGCACAACGGGCAACGACTGCACAAGAGCTCTGACTGAACGAGCATAACGATTATTCCATGAGAGTGAGTAGTATTGTTACGTTTAGTCATTAGGGGCAGATCAAGGAGCGAAATGCAGCGCTGGCGGGCGGCTTCACACGACGCGGCGCGCGCCACCCAAAAAGTGCAGCTGTTGTTGTCATTAGCCTTGATGCTACCGTGAGAAGCTTTGATGCTACCTCTATTGTAACTACTACACTGACGTCATTTGCCGATTGTTTAAAAGACGCAGTTCACGTGTTCATTGTTTCCAGATGTAGTGCCACGACTTTTGCATTGTTGCTTTGCTTTGTTTATTATTTTTTGGTCTTGAGAGGTCTCAGGGACGTATCATAGTTTTCATTATCCTTCCATCGGGCGCAGCTGTTCAGATTGACACGTGTCGAAATTTTCTGTAAATTACTTTTCAACAATTTGCAGTATTGGCGCTGCTTCGTTACCAGCTTGCCTTCTCCGTATGCTTTTCATTGTTGTGTGTTGTGAAATACGAAAGGGCGCAGTGGATAAGAACGAGCAATTACTTGTCAACAATTGGCAGCACTGGCGCCTTCTCGTTATAGCTTCCTTTCTCGGTATACCTTTCATTGTTGTATGATTCAGTATCGACGCTAATGCTCTCTTGATGAGTTATGAGCCGATTGCTCGTTTTTATCCACTGTGCCCTTTCGTATTTCATTTCAGCGATTAATTTATTTGTTTATCAACGTAGTAAGTAGTACAAAGCTAATCCAGAATGTAAACTGCACTTAAATTCTGTTTGAACTGTTTAACCGTCAGTGTCCGCTGTCTGAACGTCAAATATCAGATTAATACACTGTGCCTGGTTGCGTTATTTTATAGGAATTTTATTATTTTAAGTGGGAAGTACTAGATAATGTTGAAGAAACCCAAAGCATATTGTTCGAAGAGCGTAATATTATTCGAAATTTACCTGTACCAATAGGTGAAGCCAAAACAGCCTTTGTGATGCTGTAACTACCTCATAGATAACGATATCTGTCTATTGTAGTTTTGTATTCCAATCAGAATTTTCAGAGGATCAAAGCCTCATTTCAGCATGAGAGGGGGGTAAAATCAATAGGTGATATTGAATTGAAAGCCTTCATCAGTCTCTTGTTTTTAATTGTTGTGAACAAAAGTAACAGATAAAGCCTGGAAGATATATGTGGAACTGATGGTGATGGCACTGAAAAATTTTACCTCGCAAATGAACATAAAACGTTTCAAATTTATTCTGGAGACCCATAGATTTTACAGTCGCGCTATTCGTGATGAAAGGAGACAATTAGACAAGCTAACAGCTATTCGGGAAATATTTACTGTGTTTGTACGCAACTACCACAAATCTTACACCCTTGGAGAAAATGTTACAGTAGACAAGAAGCTGGAAGGATTCTGTGGAAGGTACAGTTTTCGCTAATATGTATCAATCAAAACAAACGAGTATGGATTCTTAAGTGTGGATTCTTAAGTATTTTACCTGTACAATTTGGAAATATACTCTGTGTTGCAACCAGAAGGATTTACCAACTGAGCAATAAACATTTTGATGTTGTTCTGTGACTGCGTAAACCTATATATCAGTCAGGTCGAAATGTGAAAGCGGACAACTGGTTTACTAGTACTGGAATGATAATAGAGCTATGAAGGGAGAATTTTTCTTTTGTTGGCATGATGAAGAAAAACAAGCGTGGAGATTTCTCTAGAGTTTGCTATCAGTAAAAGGAGGGCTGCCCACATTTCCTTTTTTGGCTTCCACAAGACTGAACTCTAGTTTCCTCCCTACGTAAAAAGGGGAAGTGAGTGATCCAGGCATCACGTTTGCATGAAGATAATTCGATAGATGCTGACATTGTAGATAAACGGAAGCCATCCACCGTAAATTTTACACTAGCGTTAAGTGTGGTATTTTCACAGCGGATCAGCTGAATGCTTTGTACAACGCTGCAAGAAATGTGCGCCGCTGGTCAATGGTTATATTTTTGTAATGATCAGTACAGTTGGAATGTATGCACAAGTGATTTATTGTGGCAACAGTAAGAATTGTAACAGAAGGAAAGGGTTCCTGAATCAGCTATGTAATACAATGTTGTTTTCTTCGCTAAATTCTGCAGAACTATTGAAATTTTGTACAGAGAACTCTAGAACTATGACTTATCTATCAAGAACTCTGAAAAAAACACATATTTCTGAAAAAAGAGTGCCAGCTTCACAGTAGGAGCTCTTATGGGGTTCTTAATTAACTTGCAATTACCTCTTAAACTATTACCTGCACAAAAAATTCTACTACGAATTTCGATAGAACTCTTCACGTGGTGTCCAGAACTGTCATCAGAACTGCTGTACGAATATATTTATATTTTCTGTAGAGAAAGTGTGTCCCACATTAAAGCAATTTATCTCATAAACTATTATAGCCATAGAAAAATGTTATTGGGATTTTCGATAGAGCTCTTGGGGTTCTGTTCAGAACTGTCCTCAGAACTGTTGTACGAGTTTAATTTTTGCGAAAATTGACAATGAATGTTTTCGATACGAAAATGTTTTCGAATATTGTCGTTTTCTTCGCTAAATTCTGCAGAACTATTGAAATTTTGTACAAAGAACTCTAGAACTATGGCATATCTGTCAAGAACTCTGAAAAAATTTACATTTCTGAAAAAAAGGGTGCCAACTTCACAGTAAGTGAAAAGATTTTCTCCTTAAATTGCAATTATCTCGGAAACTATTAGCTGCACAAAAAAATGTTACTGGGATTTTCGATAGAACTCTTGGAGCTCTATTCAGACCTGTGGTCAGAACTCTCGTACTTATTTACATTTTGCGGAAATTGACAAAGAATGTTTTCGATACGAAAATTTTTTCGAGTATTGTTGTTTTTTTCGCTAAATTCTGCAGAACTATTGAAATTTTGTACAAAGAACTCTAGAACTATTTCATATCTATCAAGAACTCTGAAAAAAATATAGATTTCTGAAAAAAAGGGTGCTAACTTCACACGACTGTAAAAATCGTAGAGGGAGACCACGAGATGAATACACTAAGGAGATTCAGAAGGATGTAGGTTGCAGTAGGTACTGGGAGATGAAGAAGCTTGCACAGGATAGAGTAGCATGGAGAGTTACATCTAACCAGTCTCAGGACTGAAGACCACAACAACAACAACAATCCATTAATGATGAATGTCGCTCTTGACAGTACATGATTTCACAATATTATCTGTTCAGAATACTTATAGTAACTGAATATGGCGCCTTGCTATGTCGTAGCAAATGACGTAGCTGAAGGGTATGCTAAACTGTCGTCTCGGCAAATGAGAGCGTATGTAGACAGTGAAGCATCGCTAGCAAAGTCGGCTGTACAACTGGGGCGAGTGCTAGGGAGTCTCTCTAGACTAGACCTGCCGTGTGGCGGCGCTCGGTCTGCAATCACTGATAGTGGCGACACGCGGGTCCGACGTATACTAACGGACCGCGGCCGATTTAAAGGCTACCACCTAGCAAGTGTGGTGTCTGGCGGTGACACCACAGAAACTTTCCCGCCTTTTGCCCAGAGCGGTGTAGGAAAATCGTGGAAAACCCTATATCTGAATGCTCGGACGAATATTTGAACCGTCGTTTGTGGACTGCAAGTCTGATATGCTGATCACTGTCCCACATCGCTCAGCGACTTAAAAAACGTGATAGTAAACGTGCCCTGATCACGCCCCATCGACTGAGCAGTTTCTGTGGAAATACGAGGCGCCGTTCGATAACTAATGCTACACATCTTTTTTTCTCGGCCAATTTCGGTTTAAAAGTGCGGAATCCCTTTTGCGACTACGTGGAATATTACCGCTTCTGTCCCTGTTAGTGTCGTGAACTTCCGATAGGTGTTGTTCCAAGCGGAGACCTGTTAGAGAGCGTGTATAGGGAGAGTGTGGCCAACCGGACGATACGGCGGCCATTTTTCTGCCAAACTGCGGGCGGGACTTTTGAATGGCCAGTAATGGAGTAGTGGAGTACACACTCACCGAATCAAAAGCACAAGACAATGTGGCGAAATCAATCGTTAAATGCCTTTGTTTATAAGAATAATGTGTTATAATAATTTTCACACAGCCAATTTACAGGTCTGTTTTCAAATGTAACTATGTATATTGCAAGTTGTTTTATATGTATAAAAAGCAAAAACGACTTACTTCGCATAGATAAGAGTACTTGGTTGGTTTCCACAAGGCTCCTGTTTGATTTATGTCAGCCGTGTTGACTGCGACTGCCCACTGCTTTCGTCTCTTGTTTATTGCGTGGAAATGCTAACATGCGAAATCCACCTTCGCCTCTATAGGAACAACCAAATGCAGCACAACCTGGCATCGTTTACGAACGTCTGCAGAACGAATTACAGATGTCAAAAACAATACTGTACAAATACTAACGTGTTTACTTCCAACATGTACGCCTACGGAATTCATCACAAAACGCTTCATTATTTCAACTCGTTCTTAAGATCGCAAACGCTAATGACGTACGAGAAACGATATACAGGGTGATTCAAAAAGAATACCACAATTTTAAAAATGTGTATTTAATGAAAGAAACATAATATAACGTTCTGTTATACATCATTACAAAGAGTATTTAAAAAGGTTTTTTTTTCACCCAAAAACAAGTTCAGAGATGTTCAATATGGCCCCCTCCAGACACACGAGCAATATCAACCCGATTCTCCAACTCGTTCCACACTCTCTGTAGCATATCAGGCGTAACAGTTTGGATAGCTGCTGTTATTTCTCGTTTCAAATCATCAATGGTGGCTGGGAGAGGTGGCCGAAACACCATATCCTTAACATACTCCCATAAGAAAAAATCGCAGGGGGTAACATCAGGGCTTCTTGGAGGCCAGTGGTGAAGTGCTCTGTCACGGGCTGCCTGGCGGCCGATCGATCGCCTCGGGTAGTTGACGTTCAGGTAGTTACGGACAGATAAGTGCCAATGTGGTGGCGCTCCATCCTGCTGAAATATGAATTGTTGTGCTTCTTGTTCGAGCTGAGGGAACAGCCAATTTACTTCTGCCGTACTCAATAACATAAAAAGCTTTCTGTTGAGCGGTCGCCATCTTAGCATCAACTGACGCTGACGCCTAATCAACAGCGCCTCAAGCGAACAAATGTACAACTAAATGAAACTTTATAGCTCCCTTAATTCGCCGACAGATAGTGCTTAGCTCTGCCTTTTGTCGTTGCAGAGTTTTAAATTCCTAAAGTTGTGGTATTCTTTTTGAATCACCCTGTACAACTAAATCGAACATGCATGCGCAACGCATAACAAGTCTCTCAATAATTCAAATACCTTTTAATCGTTTCCAAAAGTCCTCTGAACTTCAATTCAACTCAAACGCACGGCGAACATTGGAAACGCGAGACACGTTTGGCTCCATTTTTCTGCCAAAGCTAATCAACCAATCGTGGGCAACTTCACTCTATGGCCACTCTCTCTGTATACAGGCTCTCTAAGACCTGTCATTGTGTGTCGTTTGGCGGAAAACCAAAGCGTCGCTGAGTTTCGTAGGTGCTTGCAGAATATCTTCGGAGACATGGCAGTGAATAAAAGCACGTAGAGTGGTTGGGCGAGGCAACGAGGTTTTCAAACCCGTCCAATCTCCTGTGTGCCGGCCATCTGCACACAGCCCTGAGTCCTGTAATGTCGGAAGGTGCGGGCACTTTCATTCGAGGTTACTGGCGGATTACAATTAGGACTTGGAACAAGCCTGCACTCTTGTTTGAGGTGATCGACGGATCACAGTCAAACACTTAAGGGGCTCCGGAAAGGCTCAAAATCATGAAAAGTTCAGTTTTTACTTTCTTGCGTTTTCTGAATCTGCAGACTATTACCTTTTAATAGATATATAATTTATTCAATTCCGAAGACTACAACTATTTTTAATTTTTTTTTGAAATGTGTTCTGCATGGGCGTGACCCACTGTGGCGCTGTTAAACTGCTGTCAAATGGTGTTATTATTAACGTCCGTGTTCATCAGGTACATTTTAGTGATGTGAAATAAAGTATGTGTTGTGGCTAACCTGTGATGGTTCAATATATATCGCTGGTGTGATTGTCGATTGTTTCATGTTTATTTACTCTGTCGTTATCTCGAAAATATTCGTAATTAATTCTGTTTCTTGAGTCTGTGTTTTGTTGAAGTATAATAATGAGTAAAAGTAAAGTTATTAGAAATCCTCTGAAGGCTTTTAAGAAAAGGAGAAAAGTTGGAAAGCCAAAGGTATGTGTTATTACTGTAAACAATAAAGACGATGAAAATCCCGAACATAGCTTGTGTCCCAAAGAAGAAGAAGGTTGGTGTAAATATAACAAAGGATTGCTAACTGGTGAAGTGTACACTCATAAGCATAGTCTGCCTCATGCAATAATGGAGGTGATAAAACCTATTTTCAGAGACTTAGGAGCACCTGAACTGTTGAAAAAGTGTATTCACGGAAAAACTCAAAACCCCAATGAAAGTGTAAATAGTGTTATATGGTCGAGAATCCCCAAGACTGTATTTGTTGGAATAGAAACACTTCACTTTGGTGTGTATGATGCTGTTGCGACTTTCAATGATGGCAACATTGTAAGGTGCAAGGTATTTAGAAATATGGGAATGAAGATAGGTTCTAACATGGTACGAGCGATGCTTGCTTTAGACAAGGAACGCCTTCGGGCTGCAGACAGGGCTGTAAAGAGTCTAGAAATACAAGAGTAAACAGGAGGAGGAACAAGAGGAAGCTGGAGGAGGAGTTTGCAGAGGATGAAGATAATCCATCCTATGGACCTGGAATGCACTAAAAAGTTAATCCAATCTTTGTCGCTCGATTTCCAAAACTTTTATTTTCTCATACTAATTACATGTTTTCTAAGGATCTTCCAAACATATTTGTTTCAAACTTTCAGTAAATGTTACACAGTACCTTCTGCATAATTTAACACAGCCTTTTTCCAAAAAACTGTATATTTTTGAATATATAAATAAAAAATTGCAAAAAAATGTTGTGAATTTTCATTACAATTGAAAAAAATCATCTTTAATAACTGAAGTAAAATTTTGTAAAATCCCTGTGTTAAGTTGTAGCCCATATTCCAATAAATAATCTGTAAAAAGTTCAACTTCCTACCTCAAATACTTTGTGAGGAAAGATGTAATTTATAAGCGTTATTTTAACATTGCAAGTATAGGGCGTTCCGGAGCCCCTTAAACTGCTGAGCTCGACGTCTCTGTCGGTAGTGCTGACACACTCGTCCACCAGTTGCTGTACTCAAATGAGTTTGCCCGCCGGATTCCTCACCGCGTTATAGAAGACCATAAGGAACAATGAAGGACCATCTATGTGGAACTGCTTGTTCATTACGGGGCTGGATGTGACAATTTTTTGTCGAACATCGTCACAGGTGATGAAACGTGGTTTCGTCAATTCGATCTGGAAACTAAATCCCTGGAATGGTCTGACACCATCTCTCCTCCGAAGAAAAAGTTCGAAGCTGCACCATCACCCAGTATAGTCGTAACGATGGTCTTACAGAGGAGTTATTCTCTTCGATGTCCTCCCTCATCGTGCAACAATGTACTCTGCAGTGAACTGTTCTACCGTCAGGAAACTGAAGAAATGGCTTCTGTGTGTTCATTGCCACAAATACGCAAACTATTCCTTCTCTGTGATTATGCAAGGCCTCGCGCAACTCTGGACACCCAAGAAGAGCTCACAAAACTGCAGTGGACTTTTCTTCTCGTCAGCCCTACAGCCCTATTCTTACACATCCAGCTTACATACACTACTGGCCATTAAAATTGCTACACCACGAAGATGACGTGCTACACACGCGAAATTTAAACGACAGGAAGAAGATGCTGTGATATGCAAATGATTAGCTTTTCTGAGCAGCATTGTCTCCGGTGGCGACACCTACAACATGCTGACATGACGAAACTTTCCAACCGATTTCTCACACACAAACAGCAGTTGACCGGCGTTGCCTGGTGAAACGTTGCTGTGATGCCTCGTGCAAGGAGGAGAAATACGTACCATCACGTTTCCGACTTTGATAAAGGTCGGATTGTAGCCTATCGCGATTGCGGTTTATCGTATCGCGACATTGCTGCTCGCATTGGTCGAGATCCAATGACTGATAGCAGAATATGGAATCGGTGGGTTCAGGAGGGTAATACGGAACGCCGTGCTCAATCCCAACGGCCTCGTATCAGTAGCAGCCGAGATGACAGGCATCTTATCCGCACGGCTGTAACGGATCGTGCAGCCACGTCTCGATCCCTGAGTCAACAGATGGGGACGTTTGCAAGACAACAACCGTCTACACGAACAGTTCGACGACGTTTACAGCAGCACGGACTATCAGCTAGCAGACCGAGGCTGCGGTTACCCTTGACGCTGTATCACAGACAGGAGCGTCTGCGATGGTGTACTTGACGACGAACCTGAGTGCACGAATTGCAAAACGTTATGTTTTCGGATGAATCCAGGTTCTGTTTGCAGAGTCACGATGGTCGCATCCGTGTTTGGCGACATCGTAGTGAACGCACATGGGAAACGTGTATTCGTCATCGCCATACTGCCGTATCACCTGGCGTGATGGTATGAGGTGCCATTGGTTACACGTCTCAGTCACCTCTTGTTCGCATTGACGGCACTTTGAAAAGTGAACGTTACATTTGAGATGAGTTACGACCCGTGGCTCTACCCTTCATTCGATCCCTACGAAACCATACATTTCAGCAGGATAATGCACGACCGCATGTTGCAGGACCTGTACGGGCCTTTCTGGATACAGAAAATGTTCTACTGCTGCCCTGGCCAGCATATTCTCCAGATCTCTCACCAATTGAAAACGTCTGGTCAATGGTGGCGGAGCAACTGGCTCGTCACAATACGCCAGTCACTACTCTCGATGAACTGTGGTATCGTGTTGAAGCTGCATGGGCAGCTGTACCTGTACACGCCATCCAAGCTCTGTTTGACTCAATGCCCAGGCGTATCAAGGCCGTTATTACGGCAAGTGGTGGTTGTTCTGGGTACTGATTTCCCAGGATCTATGCACCCAAATTGCGTGTATATGTAATCACCTGTCAGCTCTAGTATAATATATTTGTGCAATGTTTCCCCGTTTATCATCTGCATTTCTTCTTGGTGTAGGAATTATAATGGCCAGTAGTGTATGTTTACCATAATGAAGGATGCATTCCACAGGAAGCGGTATAAAGATGATGGGGAGGCTGTTGATGCAGAAAGACATTGGCTCCGACGTTGAACAGTCGAGTGCCACCGTGTGGGCAGACAGGACTTTCCAGTAAGGTGGTGTACGGAGATGAAAAATACCGTTTTTTAGTCAAAAGGGCGGGTAATACTTCAGTGTATTGTAATCGTGAGTAAAACCAACCCGCTATCACAAAAAAGTGTAGCATTACTTATTAAACGCCCCTTGTATAAACTAACAAAAGCACATTGATGTGCTTGTGTGATCTGCCAGATCACACAGTTCGGCGAAAAATTCAGTCTCGAAAAAACTCACAGTTGAATGAAGAATGTAAATACGTTGTTCTTGTTGTTGTGGTCTTCAGTCCTGAGACTGGTTTGATGCAGCTCTCCATGCTACTCTATCCTGTGCAAGCTTCTTCATCTCCCAGTACCTACTGCAGCCTACATCCTTCTGAATCTGCTTAGTGTATTCATCTCTTGGTCTCCCTCTACGATTTTTACCCTCCACGCTGCCCTCCAGTACTAAATTTGTGATCCCTCGATGCCACAGAACATGTTCCACCAACCGATGCCTTCTTCTAGTCAAGTTGTGCCACAAACTCCTCTTCTCACCAATTCTATTCGATACCTCCTCATTAGTTATGTGATCTACCCATCTAATCTTCGGCATTCTTCTGTAGCACCACATTCTATTCTCTTCTTGTCCTAACTATTTATCGTCCACGTTTCACTTCCATACATGGCTACACTCCATACAAATACTTTCAGAAACGACTTCCTGACACTTAAATCAATACTCGATGTTAACAAATTTCTCTTCTTCAGAAACGCTTTCCTTGCCATTGCCAGTCTACATTTTATATCCTCTCTACTTCGACCATCATCAGTTATTTTGCTCCCCAAATAGAGAACTCCTTTACTACTTTAAGTGTCTCATTTCCTAATCTAATTCCCTCAGCATCACCCGACATAATTCGACTACATTCCATTATGCCCGTTTTGCTTTTGTTGATGTTCATCTTATATCCTCCTTTCAAGACACTATCCATTCCGTCCAACTACTCTTCCAAGTCCTTTGCTGTCTCTGACAGATTTACAATTGCATCGGCGAACCTCAAAGTTTTTATTTCTTCTCCATGGATTTTAATAACTACTCCAAATTTTTCTTCTGTTTCCTATACTGCTTGCTCAATAACAGATTGAATAGCATCAGGGAGAGGCTACAACCCTGTCTCACTCCCTTCCCAACCACTGCTTCCCTTTCATGTCCATCGACTCTTATAACTGCCATCTGGTTTCTATACAAATTGTAAATAGCCTTTCGCTCCCCGTATTTTACCCCTGACACCTTCAGAATGTGAAAGAGAGTATTCCAGTCAACATTTTCAAAGGCTTTCTGTAAGTCTACAAATGCTAGAAACGTAGGTTTTCCTTTCTGTAATCTTTCTTCTAAGATAAGTCGTAGGGTCAGTATTGCCTCATGTGTTCCAACATTTCTGCGGAATCCAAACTGATCTTCCCCGAGGTCGTCTTTTACTAGTTTTTCCATTCGTCTGTAAAGAATTCGCGTTAGTATTTTGCAGCCGTGACTTATTAAACTGATAGTTCGGTAATTTTCACATCTGTCAACACCTGCTTTCTTTGGGATTGGAATTATTACATTCTTCTCGAAGACTGAGGGTATTTAACCTGTCTCATACATCTTGCTCACCAGATGGTAGAGTTTTGTCAGGACTGGCTTTCCCAAGGCTGTCAGTAGTTCTAATGGAATGTTGTCTACTCCGGGGCCTTGTTTCGACTCAGGTCTTTCAGTGTTCTGTCAAACTCTTCACGCAGTATCGTATCTCCCATTTCATCTTCATCTACATCCTCTTCCATTTCCATAATATTGTCCTCAAGAACATCGTCCCTGTATAGACCACCTTTCTGCTTTCCCCTCTTTGCTTAGAACCGGGTTTCCATCTGAGCTCTTGATATTTATGCAAGTGGTTCTCCTTTCTCCAAAGGTCTCTTTAATTTTCCTGTAGGCAGTGTCTATCTTACCCCTCGTGAGATAAGCCTCTACCCCCTTACATACGTTGACAGATATAATTTTGCCCCTCGGCCTTCCCCTCTTCAAATGTCCGGCCACCTAACATTTGTTGGGGTGCCACTTCCACTCCCCCACTTATGGGTGGCCTTGCCTTGTGTCAAACAACCTGTCACTGAGCTCTTCTTGTTATCTCTGTCTGGTACAGGTCCCTCTTACTGGTCTAACTTACTAAGATCAGGTGAACAAATGTTTTGTTACCATTCCCCTCTACAGACACACATCATTTTTCCGGTATGCTGCACTGAACTGAAGTCTCCCAACTGCACCTAGCAGTTAAGCATGGGGATTATTGAAAGTTGTACCAACTTCTGGGCTAAGTAAGCTCACACACATAATGTTGCGAGTGAGAACTTCGCTTGCAGTCCTATAGTACTTGTGCACAGCTGACAGCCTGGCCTGTACTCATGTCTTTTTTTTTTTTCCTAACAGGGTGTGAGCCTGGATGTGGTGGTGGACCTGGGAGCGCCCCCTAGAAACCGGGAGACGGAGCTCTTCATGCGGCTCGTCACCGACATCAGCAACGGGGACCCCCCAGAGTTCTACTCTGACCTCAACGGCTTCAGCATGCAGCGGCGTGTCAAGGTGGGTAGCAGCCACCGACAGCACGTTTTTTTTTCCCTTTATTGTTATTTAACACTTTATATAAGGTGGGCTGGCAGCAGCACAGTACGCTGCTCTTCAGCCACAGGTTTTACAAAAGAAAAACAATGGAGACATAATATACAGAACATAGTGGGGGACAAAAAACAGTAGACACAGTAACGAAAAACACGAAGCCGTTCACACGCGAAGACAACCAAAGAATCTGTTAGCACTGAACACGGACACTGATGATGGAGACGACACGAGAACGATGGAGTGGAGCGTGGGCGGTAAAAAACACTGCGGCACAAACACGACGGCACACACACGAAACCGATGGCGATGATCTCCGGCGCACGGATGTCCACTTAACGTGTTCAAGTCTGGGGACCTGCTGAAAGGGGAAGAAGGTGGAGGGGGTGGGAGAGGGGAGAGCGGAGACGCCAATGGGAGGGGAGATGGGGGAGGAATGGGGGTTGGGGGTAGGGGAAGCCCGTGGCCGGGGGAGGAGGGGGGAGGAAGGGAGGAGGGAGGGAGGGGGGGAGAGGGTGCCCAAAGGAACAAACACAGGAAGAGGGAGGGGAGGATCATAGTTGATAGGAGGGGTAGATGGAGGGGAGCTGGCGGAAGCCACCTTGGGAGAGAGAAAGGAGAGTGAAGAGATGGAGAGCAGGTGGAACGTGGAAGTACAGGCGCGGCAGCAGGCAGGGGTGGGAGGGGATGGGAGAGACGAGCGGGTGAGGAGGATCGAGTTTATGGGACGTGTAGAGGATCCGTATCGGTTCGAGGAAAGGGAGGTGGTGGGGGAAGGGAATAAGGTCGTACAGGATCCGTGTGGGGGTGGGGAGGCGGATGCAATAGGCGAGGCGGAGGGCGTGGCGTTCGAGGATTTGAAGGGATTTATAAAAGGTAGGGGGAGCGGAGATCCAGGCCGGATGGACGTAACAAAGGATAGGGCGGATGAGGGATTTATAGGTGTGGAGGATGGTGGAGGGGACAGCACGTCTGACATACCTCTCTTTATAGTACTGGGGAAATGTGTCGGGTAGAAAGGTAAGCCATTCTAGGCAGGGCGCACCCAGTTGTTAGCGACCAGCTGTGTCACCAGGAACCCAGCGCAGGATTCACCTTGCCCTTAAGCTGTCGTCCCACTGGAGAAGGCAACTAATGTTGATGTGGACATGGACGCGACATCCCATGTAATGAGGGACAGTACCGTCCACACACTGGACGAGCTGGCAACGCTCTCCAGTGGCAGTTGTCGGCTTTATTTGGCTCAGAAATATCTCACACATAGCGGCATTAACTTTTGTGTTGGCAGAAGAGCCAACACCGTGTTACAAGTGGAGGCTGAAATGCACGCGTTTTAGCTTACTGACGTGAGGTCTGCAACATGGCAAGGAATGAGAATTCACAAAGCGGACGTAATTAGTTTCATACTTAACTTTAATCCATCAATGATGAACGTCGCTCTTGACGGTACATGATTCACAATATTATCTGTTCAGAATACATTCTTGAAGATATTTCTTATAGTAACTGAATATGGCGCCTTGCTAGGTCGTAGCAAATGACGTAGCTGAAGGCTACGCTAAACTGTCGTCTCGGCAAATGAGAGCGTATGTAGACAGTGAACCATCGCTAGCAAAGTCGGCTGTACAACTGGGGCGAGTGCTAGGGAGTCTCTCTAGACTAGACCTGCCGTGTGGCGGCGCTCGGTCTGCAATCACTGACAGTGGCGACACGCGGGTCCGACGTATACTAATGGACCGCGGCCGATTTAAAGGCTACCACCTAGCAAGTGTGGTGTCTGGCGGTGACACCACGTTAACTCTGTCGGCAATGGTCGAAGAAGAGTGGAGAAAAGTGCGAAGAAGATTCTTGACTCGTCGACGGCTCAAACAGTGAATTTCTGGTAGAGGAACGCTTCACACTTCTGCACAGCGATCTTAGATACATACTAGTAGAAGCTATTCGTTAAGTCAGTTGAATTCTTAATCCTATTTTCGGTTTTAAATTTAATATAGTTAAAGCATAGTGTCTAAAGTGGATTTGCCTATTCGCAATACAAACAAAACAGTTTCTGCATCAGTCAGTTGCTTATTTTGCCACTACGTGTTTCGATGGTTCACACCATCATCCTCAGGTGGAGAATTGTTTATTTACATGGCTGGTGTGTGTTGGTGGAGAGTACACACATCTTCTAACGGTAGCGCACCAATGGTTCAAATGGCTCTGAGCACTATGTGACTTAACATCTGTGGTCACCAGTCCCCTAGAACTACTTAAACCTATCTAACCTAAGGACATCACACACATCCATGCCCGAGGCAGGATTCGAACCTGCGACCGTAGCAGTCGCGCGGTTCCAGACTGAAGAGCCTAGAACCGCTCGGCCACGCCGGCCGGCACACCAATCGTAGTGTAGTCAATTTGCGCCTTTTGTTGATAACAAAAATTGTTTATTTATTGTTGGAAACGTACTTGTCGGGTTAAAAATATGAATTTTTGACAGAGAATTGTACCTCAAAAGCGCCTTTTCTAAATAAACGTAAACAAGACTACTCTGTCCTTGGTGTGCTACTATGAAAAGACGTCTGTACTCCACGACAACACCAGCCATGTGAATAAACAGTTCTCCACCTGAAGATGATAGTGTGAAAGTTCGAAACACGTAGTAGCAGAATAAACAGGTGACTGATGCAGAAAACTGTTTTATTTATGTTTATCAATAGTTGCAGCCCTCATAATAATACTGTCCCTTACGAACGAAATATTCAATATGCGTTCATAATATCCATTTTGTCAGTGCTATCAACACTCTGAAATAACGTACTTCATCACACACACACACACACACACACACAAAGTTTCAAAATAGCGTAAACTTCCAGTGTGTAATATGTCTTTACTTCCACACATACTCTGGCATTCATGTTAAGATTTCTGGTAACTCGGGAAATATTCCAGTCCACTCATTGGCCTTTACAACAAGAATTGCAGCAGATACATTGTTTATAACAAATAACGTCGACTTTTGAGATAATACGTGCATCAAATGAATAAGAAAAACTCGAATCTTTTAGAAAACAAAAGGCAAAAATATATTTTGAAGCAGATGTATGCGAACTTCCTACTCTTTACAGCTCATGAACTCGGGATACTATCAGCTGTGCTATGGCTTCGACATAGCTACATGGTTTCCGTATACGGTGTACACTATCTAGAGGCTGCATCTACAGATGTTATTATTTGAAATTTAATATGCAAATTGTAGCAAAAAGACGAACTTTTGATAGATCATCATTGTACTGTAACATTGACACGGTATCGAAATTTAGCGGTATCGAAATTTAGCGCGGACTTCAATGCGTGATGCCTACAACAGTTTCCACAACGAAACTTTGTCTCGAAACCTGGCAGAAAATCCAAAGAGATTCTGGTCGTATGTGAAGTATGTTAGCGGCAAGAAACAACCAATGCGTCCGCATCTCGTGGTCGTGCGGTAGCGTTCTCGCTTCCCACGCCCGGGTTCCCGGGTTCGATTCCCGGCGGGGTCAGGGATTTTCTCTGCCTCGTGATGACTGGGTGTTGTGTGATGTCCTTCGGTTGGTTAGGTTTAAGTAGTTCTAAGTTCTAGGGGACTGATGACCACAGCAGTTGAGTCCCATAGTGCTCAGAGCCATTTGAACCATTTCCCGGGTTCGATTCTCGGCGGGGTCAGGGATTTTCTCTGCCTCGTGATGACTGGGTGTTGTGTGACGTCCTTAGGTTAGTTAGGTTTAAGTAGTTCTAAGTTCTAGGGGACTGATGACCATAGATGTTAAGTCCCATAGTGCTCAGAGCCATTTTTTTTTTTTTTTTGCGTTCTCTGCGCGATAGCAATGGAGATACTATCGAAGGCAGTGTTGCCAAAGCAGAGTTACTAAGCACAGCCTTCCGAAATGCCTTCACAAAAGAAGACGAAGTAAATATTACAGAATTCGAATCGAGAACATCTGCCAACATGAATAAAGTAGAAGTAAATATCCTCGGAGTAGTGAAGCAACTGAAATCACTTAATAAAAGCAAGTCTTCCGGTCCAGACTGTATACCAATTAGGTTCCTTTCGGAGTATGCTGATGCATTAGCTCCATACTTAACAATCATATACAACCGTTCTCTCGACGAAAGATCCGTACCCAGAGATTGGAAAGTTGCACAGGTCACACCAATATTCAAGAAACGTAGTAGGAGTAATCCACTAAATGACAGGCTCATATCGTTAACGTCAATATGCAGCAGGATTTTAGAACATATATTGTGTTCGAACATTATGAATTACCTCGAAGATAACAGTCTATTGACACACAGTCAACATGGGTTTAGAAGACATCGTTTCTGTGAAACACAACTAACTCTTTATTCACATGAAGTATTGAGTACTACTGACAAGGGATTTCAAATCGATTCCTTATTTCTGTACCACACAAGAGGCTGGTAGTGAAATTGCGTGATTAAGGAATATCGTCTCAGTTATGTGACTGGATTCGTGATTTCCTGTCAGAGAGGTCACAATTCATAGTAATTGAAGGAAAGTCATCGAGTAAAACAGAAGTGATTTCTGGCGTTCCCCAAGGTTGTGTTCTAGGCCCTTTGCCGTTCCTTATCTATATAAACGATTTGGGAGACAATCTGAGCAGCCGTCTTCGGTTGTTTGTAGATGATGCTGTCGTTTATGGACTAATAAAGTCATCAGAATATCAAAACAAACTGCAAAAAGATTTAGAAAAGATATCTGAATGGTGCGAAAAGTGGCAGTTAACCCTAAATAACGAAAAGTGTGAGCTCATTCACATGAGTACTAAAAGGAACTCGTTAAACTTCGGTTACACGATAAATCAGTCTAATATAAAGCCGTAAATTCAACTAAATACCTAAGTATTACAATTACGAGCAACTTAAATTGGAAAAACACATAGAAAATGTTGTGGGGAAGGCTAACTAAAGACTGCGTTTTATTGGCAGGACACTTAGAAAATGTAACAGACCTACTAAGGAGACTGCCTACACTACGCTTGTCCGTCCTCTTTTAGAATACTGCTGCGCGGTGTGGGATCCTTACCTGACAGAATATACGGAGTACATCGAAAACGTTCAAAGAAAGGCAGCATGTTTTGTGTTATCGCGAAACATGGGAGAGAATGTCTCAGAAATGATAGAGGATTTGGGCTGGACATCATTAAAAGAAAGGCGTTTTTCGTTGCGACGGAATCTTCTCACGAAATTCCAATCATCAACTTTCTCCTCCGAACGGCAAAATATTTTGTTGACACCAACTTACATAGGGAGGAACGATCACCACGATAAAATAAGGGAAATCAGAGCCCATACGGAAAGATATAGGTGTTCATTCTTTCCGCGCGCTATACGATATTGGAATAATAGAGAATTATGAAGGTTGTTCGATGAACCCTCTGCCAGGCACTAAAATGTGATTTGCAGAGTATCCATGTAGATGTAGATGTAGATGCTTTCGTAGTACACAAGTTGTAACACGAAAAAAATCAAGTACAGGAGCCCTTTACCTACCGATCCGTAGTTTCCTGTCATTTCATTATAACAAGTAGTAGCTAAAACTATACGTTTTTTGAAAGATTCTCAATTTGCCGATGCTTTGAAACAGCATGTATTCACTACACGTACTCTGTGAGAAAGAAAATCCACCAAATACCTTAACACCATATAGTATGACGGCTCCTGTGACGGAAAACATGTGGCATCTCACGTAAAGATCTGACAGACGATGTTTTCTATTTCATGGTGCACAGTGCAGTTGAGAGTGGAATTCCAGACTGTGATGTCACCAGCTCCCGGTCATCTGTTTTTCCACGTGACGTGAGACGACGGCTTTGGGACGGTATAACGCTATCAAGTTTCTTTGACAAAGTTGGTTTATGAAATATATTTGACGTAGTTCGACTTTTGCCAAATGTTGGCATCGTCAAACTTATTTGACCAAACTGAGTGCCTCGCCTTAGATTTGATCAAAGAAACCGATTGCCTTCTGTTTACTGCGAGGATAATTCTAACCCCTTTGGTTTAAACAGAGTCCAAGACAATGAGTCACGAAGCTCCTACTGTTTCTCCGCAACTTCGCTACTGTTGCACCAACAATTTCCAAGAATGATTGCCTATCGAAGTCGCGTGGTCCAAACGATACCTATCGAACGTACGATCGTAAATCGATCATGCGACTCTGGCGGGCGTTATGAGTATGTTTACGCTGGTCACTACAGCAACGACAAAAGAAGAGCGTTACAAAAATACTTGTAATTGCAAAGGAAACGACTTACCTTACTCGTCGTAGGTATTGCCGTCATGTTAAAGTCCATTACGGTGGTGTGGATGGATAATTTGGAAGAGACGAACCATGTATTCTTCCTGATACTCGTTCGTTTTTCGCACTGTCCGCAATGAAATTGTAACAGTATTTAAGCGTCGAAACTGTTTCTTACGAAGTTTTACGTATTTCGCACCACCACAGTCTACACAGTCCCTTCTTTCCTCGTCTGGTAGTACTCCATATTTGCCACAAAAAGTCGAACAATTTTCTACACTCCACAAACATGGAATTAGATTCTTCCATGTGAGAGAATCCGCCGAAGAAACGTTAAGAACATTAGACATCCCACTCACTAACGACATAAATCGTCTGGGTTTCCCTAGCAACTCACAAATAATTCGCGGCGGTATGTAATTTAGAGCAAGTAAGGGAACGACGGAAAACAGATAAAAATGACGATCACAACGCCCGTCACCGGGGTCCCATGATCGATTTACGATCGCACGTTCGATATGTATCGTTTGGACCATGCGACTACGATAGGCAATCATTTTTGGACAATACCTATAAATCTAACGCCCTCGGTTTATTCAGAGTCCAAGACAATGAGTCACGAAGCTCCTACCGTTTCTACGCACTTCGCTACTGTTGCACCAACACGCGGCTGGCCGATGTAAACACACTGCCAAACGAAAGTGTAATTTTTGTACAACGTGTGTTCGAAAAATTCAGGAACATTTGTAATTTCGCGCCAATTGTGTGTTGCAGCGAAATGCGGCTGGCATTGCTGCACATAGCTGTGTTTATTTTGCAACTGCTGCAAGTTTCATTGTTGTACGAGGATCGTCCACAAAGTAATTCCCGTTTCTATTTCTATCCGCGGCAGCGCTACGATCGCAGTTCCGAGCATGGGCGGCAGTTACTCTGACTCGAGGAGAAGACGTGTCCACCATTTTCAGATCGCCGCTGCCGACGTGTGCTTTGTAGTGCTTCCTTATATTGTCAGCCGTAATTGCAAATGCCGCCGCGTGTGAAATCAGATCCGTGATTCGTTTTCTAAATTCAAAGAAAGTTAAACCGAAGGAAATTCATGGGCCAATCTTCGAGGTTTACGGACAAAATGCTGTGAGTGATTCAGTGGTTAGAATATGTGTCAGACTGTTCAATGAAGGACGTGATCAAGTGCACGATGAAGAACGAAGAGGACACCCGTCTGTGGTTACTGATGACCTGGTTCACACAATTGAAGAGAAGATTAAGCACAACTGTAAATTTACACTAAGTGCCCTTGCTATGGAAGTTCCGCAAATCTCACGATCACTAATTCATGAAATTGTTACCAAAAAACTGAAATTTCAAAAACTTTGCTCACGTAGGGTACCCAGAATTCTTACTTAACAACTGAAAAAACAACAGATGGGCAGTGCACTTCAGTTTTTGACGCTACAATGAAGAAGGCGATGGTTTTCTTTCTCGGATAGTCACGGGGGATGAAACTTGGGTATCATATGACAACCCTGAAACAAAACGGCAATAAATGGAATGGAGGCACAAAAAAAAAAAGGTTCAAATGGCTCTGAGCACTATGGGACTTAACTTCTGAGGTTATCAGGCCCCTAGGAGGTGGTGGTGGTTAGTGTTTAACGTCCCGTCGACAACGAGGTCATTAGAGACGGAGCGCAAGCTCGGGTGAGGGAAGGATGCGGAAGGAAATCGGCCGTGCCCTATCAAAGGAACCATCCCGGCATTTGCCTGAAGCGATTTTAGGGAAATCACGGAAAACCTAAATCAGGATGGCCGGAGACGGGATTGAACCGTCGTCCTCCCGAATGCGAGTCCAGTGTGCTAACCACTGCGCCACCTCGCTCGGTAGGCCCCTAGGACTTAGAACTAAGTAAACCTAACTAACCTAAGGACATCACACACATCCATGCCCGAGGCAGGATTCGAACCTGGGACTGTAGCGGTGGAGCGGTTCCAGACTGTAGCGCCGATAACTGCTCGGCCACCCCAGCCGGCGCCAAACACTCAATTCACGTGGTTACTGCGAGACCATTAAGAAATTGCGCTGCGCGGCGGCATTTTGAATTACGGCTGACATTATAAAGAAGGAGTACAAAGCACAAGTCGGCAGCAGCGATCTGAAAATAGCGTACATGTCTTCTCCTCGAGTCAGAGTAACTGCGATCGTCGCGCTGCTGCGGATAGAAATAGAAGCGGGAATTAGTTTGTGGACGGCCCTCGTTATGTCTGTTAGTTATTGTTCAGTGCTGTATGGACCAGAACGTTGCATCACACAGTTTGCGAATTTCGAGATCGCAAAATTAGAGGAGCAACGCGTCTGCATCAAATTTTGCGGGAAAGTGAAGAAAATGTTTAGGGAGACTCACTAAATGATGCAGGAAGCCTACAGTGATGAGTGATCGAGCCGTACTCCATCAGCAACGTGAACGAAATTGTGCGTGCCTGTCGAAGGCTGTCGGTATGAGAGATTGCAGAAGAATGTACCATTTCAGTTGGATAATCTCGTGAACTCCTGACACAGCATCGTGAAATGCATCGTGTTGCCGCCAAGTTGGTCCCATTGCTCACGAGTTGGGACCAAAAAGACCTTCTTCACCTCGCAATCTATGAGGAGCTTTTGCATCGCGCAGATGAGATGTTCCTGAAGAGAATCAGAAATGATGATGAGAAGAGGGTCTATGGTTATGATGTTGAGACCAAATTCAGTCTTCACAGTGCATCGGGAAAGGTGCTCCACGACCTACAAAAGCTTGCCAGGAAAGTTTAAATATTAAAGCCATGCTGATAGGTTTTTTTTTTTTTTTTTTTTTTTTTTTTTTTTTTTTGACGTTGAAGGATGAGTTCATCATGAAGCCGTGTCACAGGGCCAAACAGTTAATCGATGGTACTATCGGGACGTGTTGCGACGCATGCGAGAAAACGTGAGAAGGAAACGGCCTGAAATGTAGGAGGCGATTCATGGATCTTGCATCACGATAAAATTCCCGCACATTCTTCCCTGTTGGTGCGTGACCATTGCACAAAAAACCAAATCACTGTGCAGAATCATCCTGTAAGGCCGGTATTACACTATCAAATTTCTTTGTCCAGTGTCTTTGTCAAATATGTTTGTCAAAGAAATTTGATGGTGTAATAGGGAACTTTGTCAAATGCCGTCAAATATTTGACCACATCTAGGGCCTCGCTGTAGATTTGATCAAAGAAGTCGCTTGTCTTCTGTTCACTGCAATGTGACATGTTACCACAAGGAGCGCTAGCATCGTTGCAGCGTTCTGTCATCTCTAGTGTTTTTATAAACATTGCCGGTAAATACAATTGGTGCGTGCCGACAACTACAAATTTAATGGAGATGTATGAAGCTGATGAGGCGCTTTACAACGTGAGGCACTCTGAATACAAAAATAGATTACGAAGGTTGGAGACGTGACCTGACCTGACCTAACCTAACCTAACCTAACATAACCCTCTTCTGTAGCAAGGAATCGGAGTGTTCAAGTGAACCTGTCTTCTGCAGGTGTAGCAGTTCTTAAGTGAATATTGTGCTTTGTGATATGAGGATACACTTCACTGAGCACGTACAGAAATGTATGCTCATCCATTCTTAAGTAATTGATGTACGACTTGACGTCTTCCACTGTGAGCTCATGTAACAATTTTTGTTGAATGCTTTTATCGTGTCGTCGTAAAACCCACGGCTTCACCAGGTACATTTCCTTTTTTTCTCCACTTCTCTCCCGCATGTGCTCACAGTGCAACTGTGGTACATGCAACTGCTGCACTTAATAACAAGTTGTTGTTGTCAGCCATCTTGAACTTTGACGAAAAATATGATGACAGTGTAATACCCCGTTTTAGCGCCACGTTAAAGATGTTTGTCAAATATATTTGACGAATATTTGATCACATCTTTCATCAAATCTTTGACAAAGAAATTTGATAGTGTAATACACGGCCTATACTATCCAGACCTGGACTCTGCGGACCATTTTTTATTTCCAAAGTTGAAAACCCCGTTGAAAGGACGGAGATTTGCAACGATAGACGAGATAAAAGAAAATTCGCAGACGGCGCTTCGCGCGATCCAGCAAAAGGTGAACCGAGACTGCTTCCGGAAGTGCAAACAGCGGTGGGACCGGTGTATCAATTTCGAAGGAAACCGTGCACAATAAGTAAAAGGTAAGTGCATAAAAATTTTGTGGGCAAAGTAGCGGAATTTTGTGAACAGACCTCTTGTTCATAACATTCCTCATATTTCATAAATGCTTTGAGAAATGGAAACGCGATTTTGGTAAATGATAGCACGCAAAGAGAATAGTATTTTGGCGTGTGATTATTATATGAAACCTCATTATCTAATATGTTAATCTGCTAACTACAGACTTTTTCGATGAAAGAATGTAATTTTTAAGGGACACCAATAGGCTGCTTACACTACGCATGTCTGCCCTATTCTGGAGTACTGCTGTGTGGTGTGGGATCCGCATCAGCTGGGACTGACGGATGACATCGAAAAAGTACAAAGAAGGGCAGCTCGTTTTGTGTTATCGCGAAATAGGGGAGGTAGTGCCACAGACATGATACGTCAATTGGAGTGACAATCATTGAAACAAAGGCGTTTTTCGTTGCGATGGGATCTTCTCATGACATTTCAGCCACAACTTTTCTCCTCCGATTGCGAAAACATTCTGTTGGCACCCACCTACATAGGGAGAAATGATCATCACGATAAAATCAGGGCTCGCACAGAAAAATTTAAGTTCTCGTTTTTCCCGCGTGCCGTTCGAGAGCGGAACGGTAGAGAGACAGCTTGAAGGTGATTCATTGAACCCTCTGCCAGCCACTTTATTGTCAATAGCAGAGTAATCATGTAGATGTAGATGTAGATGTAGAATAGCTGGTGAAACGAGAAATGCTGTGGGTTTTGGAAAAACGTAAGTGAAGACAGTACACGTTTATTTTTGTACAAAGGATGTGCTTTTTCATAAGCAACTGAACACATAAGTTTTACTTAACAACAGTTTCAGGATTCTCTTGTAATTGTGTCTGTGCAACATGTTAGTGAGATGAAACACTGTAAACTCCGCTGTTTTTTCGCAAAAGAAGCTAATTTTAACATGGCAGCAAGAGAAATGTAGGTTTTACTCAAAATTCACTACTGATAACGCTTCTCTGAAAGTGAATGAATGTCGTGTGACTATGGCCACCCGTCAGTTAGACCGTTCGCCAGGTGCAACTCTTTCGATTTGACGCCACTTCGGCGACTTGCGCGTCGATGGGGATGAAATGATGATGATTAGGACAACACAACACCCAGTCCCCGAGCGGAGAAAGTCTCCGACCCAGCCGGGAATCGAACCCGAGGCCTCAGGATTGACATTCTGTCGCACTGACAACTCAGCTACCGAGCGCGGACCTGTGAAAGTTACAGATGGTTTAAAGCCAGGCAAAAGTAAATCGCCACGTTTCCAGTGAATTTCTTTTTAGATACTAACCAGGGCAGAGGTGACTGTGGGTATTTTTGAATGAACAAGTGAAGGGGTCCAACTTAATATTTACAAAAAAATGTGAGTCTAGGCTTCAGTTCAGAACGGCTCTTCCCCTCCAGAGCTCGGCATTTCCCCTACAGCGCCTGCCCGTAACCCCCACCCCTACCCACGGCTCTCCCCACCCATGCCCTGTCATCTGCGCATCTTCCGGCCACGGTATTCTACGTGCACTCTACAGAAAGCTTTTGTCTGCCGTCTTTTCTGCTTCTGCGCTTGTCGACACGAGTTGTGTGAGCGACAGTGTGGAGAGCCTATAATGTTGTGGATAGGAGAGTATAAATAGGAGTTTCTGGAAAGCTAGAGAACCAAATACCAAAGGAAAAGATGTGTATGATTGGTAGAAAATTACCATGGAAAGCAAGAAGGGAGTGAATAATCAAAAGCTCTGTTATTCTTTTTACACTACTGGCCATTAAAATTGCCACACCACGAAGATGTGCTAATTATTTAATTTAACCGACAGGAAGAAGATGCTGTGACATGCAAATGATTAGCTTTGCAGGGCATTCACACAAGGTCGGCGCCGGTGGCGACACCTACAACGTGCTGACATGAGGAAAGTTTCCAACCGATTTCTCATACACAAACAGCAGTTGACCGACGTTGCCTGGTGAAACGTTGTTGTGATGCCTCCTGTAAGGAGGAGAAATGCGTACCATCACGTTTCCGACTTTGATAAAGGTCGGATTGAGGCCTATCGCGATTGCGGTTTATCGTATCGCGACATTGCTGCTCGCGTTGGTCGACATCCAATGACTGTCGGCAGAATATGGAATCGGTGGGTTCAGGAGGGTAATACGGAACGCCGTGCTGCATCCCAACGGCCTCACATCACTAGCAGTCGAGATGACAGGCATCTTATCCGTATGGCTGTAACGCATCGTGCAGCCACGTCTCGATCCCTGAGTCAACAGATGTGGACGTTTGCAAGACATCGACCGACTGCACGAACAGTTTGACGACGTTTGCAGCAGCATGGACTATCAGCTATCCAACTGAAACATTCATATTTCTTTACGTATTACACGAATATGTAATAAAAACTGGGGGTTCCTATTTTAAAAAACGCAGTTGATATCCGTTTGACCTATGGCAGCACCATCTAGTGGGCCAAGCATAGCGCCATCTGATTTCCCCCTTCAAGGTAGACGAGTTTCGTTCTTTGTAGTTTTTTTCATTTGATGCTTATTTCGTGAGATAATTGGAGAGAGAGAGAGAGAGAGAGAGAGAGAGAGAGTCAGGCATTGTATGATAGAATTTCCAGGTGTTTGTACTCCACTTCTGTGGCCGTTTGCTCCTCCTGTTCTCCATGGACTGGTTATTTAATGACTGATTAATGGGGACGTACTCTTCATGAACAGTTTACCTCTGCCTGCAAGAACCCCCCTACTTGTCCCCACTGCAAAGCTTCACACTTCCTCAAGAATTGCCCCAACCTCACCTCTCCCCACTCCTGCAACACTTGCAACGAACCACATCCTACCTACTCCTCAAAGTGTAAAGCGAAACCTCCACCAGTCACCCCTGAGCTCACCGTCCCTGTCCGTCCCGTTGATGACCCCATCCACCCCAACAACTCGCTCCGCCCTCCCCCTACTGCCGAGGACATCATCCGTTTCACCACCATTGTGCTCCAAAACATCCACCCCTTCCAGCGCTCACACACTCTTTCCCAAATCGCCCTCACTGCCCGTTCCATCATCCATCTTACCACCTATGCCACATACTCCCACAACCAGGCCCACTTCACCTTCACCCCCCTCACCACCCTCGTCTAACTCTCCCCTCCCATGGTGCACGAACCCTACCGTCTCCTGTACCACAACATTCACTCCCTGCCCACCCACATACTCCTCTTCCTCCACACCCTCCGTCAGCACCGCGTGGATGCCTTCGTCCTAAATGAAACCTTCCTTCAACCCCGTATCTCCATCTCCACGGCTCCTTACACCCTACACCGCACCGATAACCCATACCCTCTGGCGCAGGGCGGAGTTGCTATAGGCCACCTCAAGCACCTCCCTGTCCGGCCCCAACCTCTCCTTAACAATCCTGCTGAGCATCTCACCCTCAGCCTCTTCTTCCCCACTCTTAGTGTCACCTGTGCCACCATTTATGTCCGCCCTCGCACCCCCATGCCGTACGATTTCCTGGCCCACATTGACCGCACCTTCTACACCTACATGATTGCCGCCGACCTCAATATCCACAGCCGTGATCCTGCCGACCTCCAGTGGTGGCATCAGTTTCTCACCACTCTCCAGGGCGACCTGGTTCCCCCGCCTCAGCACACTCAACCCGAATCCAACACCACTCCTGATGTGGTCCTCGCCTCTCCCAACCTCCTTGGGCGCATCACCGCAGAAGTCCTTGAACTCATTGGCAGTGACCATGCTCCTGTTCTCCTCACTATCTCTAATGATCGCCATCCCCGCAACGCCCCTCGCCCTGACGTCCCTCCTAAACTTGTCCATGATTACTCCCATGCCAACTGGGATGCCTACCGGGACTCCATTCACACCCAGGTTGACAGCCACGACCTTACCCTCCAATCTCCTGATGACATCTCTCGCACTGCTGCCTTCCTGTACCAGACCTTGTCTGACGCCGTCGCCACCCATATCCCCACCAAAGCCATCCAACCTCACCGCCCCGCCCTGCCTCCACAGGCCGTCCTTCTCCTTCGAGAGTCCCGCCGCCTCTACCGCTCTTTTCTCCGCACTCGTGACCGGGATACACTTAACCGCCACCGGCAATTACAATGACACATCCGCAACCTGCTTACTGCGAAGAAACGCCGTGCCTGGCGCCAGACATGTTCACAACTCAACAGCACGCTCCCCATAAACTCTTCCAAGTATTGGTCTGCTTTCCACCGCCTTACTGGGAACCGCCCCACCCCCCAGTACCCTATCCTCCTTAATGACCGTCCCTTTCCTGACAACCTCAGTAAGGCCAACCACTTTGCCTCTCACCTCTCCGATGTTTTTTCCATCCCAGATGATCCCCACTTTGATTATTCCCTCTTCCCTGACGTCATGAACCGTACGAATACCTCTGTTCCTCCCCTTGCTCCTAGCTTCCAGTACTTGGGCCACACACCATCATCTGAACTTAACACTCCCATCACTACACAGGACATCAGCCTCACACTCCGCACTAAACGCAACACTGCTCCCGGCCACGACTGCGTTACCTACCACCACCTCAAACACTGCCCTCCCTCCTTCCTTTCAATCCTTGCCACCCTCTACAATGTCATCCTTGCCACTGGCTTCTATCCCGACCTGTGGAAAACCTCCCGTATCCTGATGTTGTCCAAACCCAACAAGCCTCCATCTGATGCCTCTTCCTATCGTCCTATCTGTCTCACATCGGTGTTCAGCAAGCTCTTGGAATCCATCCTTTCCCGGCGCATCCATCACCACCTCCCCCAAAACCACCTCCTCCCAAACACCCAATGTGGCTTTCGACCTTCCTTCTCTGCTGATGACCTCCACCTCACTCATCTCCTCTCCCTCCAGCTTAACTCCCGTCGCTCCGCCATTTTTGTCTCCCTTGACTTCGAAAAGGCCTACGACCGTGTCTGGCATCCCGGTCTCCTGTTTAAACTCCAAACCTACGCCCTTCCTATCAACTACATCCGTCTGGTGGCCTCCTTCCTCTCCCACCGCCCCTCCTATGTTACCATCCATAATGCCAATTCCCACACCTTCGACCCCTCTCCAGGTGTGCCCCAGGGCTCTGTCCTCTCCCCTCTCCTCTACCTCCTGTACACGGCAGATATGCCCCAACCCCCCCCCTCCAGTACACCTCTTGCAATATGCTGATGACACCACATTCCTCGCCCTCGCTCCTACCCTCCAACGGTCCCAACGCCTTCTCCAGAATCACCTTGACCTTTTTGCTGCATGGTGTAACCAGTGGCTCCTGAAACTCAACCCTTCCAGGCAATCATCTTAGGTCGTACCACTCGCTCCTTCCGGCTCCTGGATTTCTCCCTTACTGTCTGCGCCCGTCCTGTCCGCCTCACCCCCACCCTCACCTACCTTGGCCTCACCATTGACCGTCACCTCACCCGGATCCCTCATCTCCGCTCGATCCAATCCAAAGCCCACAACCACCTCCGACTCCTCAAACTCCTCTCTGGCCGGACATGGGGGTTGCACCCCTCTACCATCCTCCACACCTACAAATCCTTAATCCGTCCCATCCTCTGTTATGCCAGTCCTGCCTGGATATCTGCCCCCCCAAATTCTATAAGTCCCTCCAGATCCTTGAGCATCATGCACTCCGCCTCGCCTTCCGTATACGCCTCCCGTCCCCCACATGGATCCTCTATGATCTCATTCCTTTCCCCCATCTGCTCCTATTCCTCGAACATATGCGCATCCTCTACACCTCCCGCCGTCTTGAACCCCCTCACCCCCTGGTTGCTCCTCTCCTCTCCCATCCCCGCCCCCTGCCACGTCTTCACTGTTGTGTCCCCCCTACCCTCCATCTCTACACCCTACATCTCCTTTCCCAAGGTGGCTTCCATCAACTCCCCCTCCCGGATGATGCCCTCTCTCCCTCCATTTATCCCTCCTATCAACTCTGATCCTCACTCCCCCTCCTTTCCTCTGTCCTTTCCCTGGGCTCCCTCTTCCCCCCTTCCGTCCTGTTTTCTCCCCACTAAACCTCTCCCTACCTCCCTTCTCCCCCCCACAGGCCTTTTGTATTCCCCTCCTCTGCCTACCCAACTCCCTGTCGCGTCTGCCCAGCGCCCCCCACCCCTCTTATGGGTCCTCATCCTCCATCAGCTCCTTTCCCGGCTCCCTCCCCCCCTTGTTTATTTTCCCACCATCTGTCCAGTTTCCCCCCACCTGCTCTCGGCTGTGGTATGTCACATTTGCCAACTTTTTAGTGCAGTGTTCCAGTGACTGTTCAGTGTTGTTCGCCTTTCTCGTGTTGCGAACAGAAACCATGCTGTCACTGGGTGTGAATTTTATGTCTTTTGCGAACAGAAACCAGACTGTCGCTGTGGTTTTTTTTAATTGTCTGTCTATTGTTTTACCTGTCTGCTTTGTATGTATTTTCTTTGCATCATCATCCCTCTGTTCTTTGTTTTAAGTTCCACGATTTCTTTTCGCCATGTTACTCTTTAAGTCTCCAATTTTATCGCCTGTTTTTATTATTTATTCTCTTCATCCATCTAACAAAGTCTGTAGGCTGAAGAGCGGCATACTAAGCTGCTGCCAGCCCGCCCCCTTCGGGGGGAATTGAAATTCAATAAAGGAAAAAAAAAAACATGAACAGTATGAAACAAACAAGTTAGTGACTTAATGTTACTCTCGTCTTGTGGAGCTTTTTTGGTCGAGGTGAAAAAGGACTCTTCTCTTGTGATGATTACAGTTTAGTCTGAAAATCACGGGAATAAAGCAACATTTACCACCGCTGATAAATTTCGAAAAAACCTCTGGATCATCTTGAAGCAATTTTTTGTACCTTGCTAACTTCGACACAGTACTGCTTCTTACCATCTTGCAACTATCCTGACATAAATTGGTCGCGTTTGTTCTCGTGTTCAGCTCTTCTGGGAGACTGTAGCTTATCATGACATATTCCCAAAATAACTATAGTGATCTTTGGTTGGCTGTATGCCATCTTGGAGTACCAGATCCCTCAATTCCTGAGTAGTTGCTAGTATGATACCAATTGACAGCCAACAGGAAGGTCATCGTTGTCTGTTGTTTTTTCCCTTTTTTGAGACACTTATACTAGTTGTTGGCTCATGTCTCAACCAAAGTACTGGTTCAAAAAGCTTGTTTCAACATTTGCAGCGTCTTTGCAGCAGTTTTTCTAGATTTGGGGTGAAACTTCCTATGGATACACTGCTCTTTCATGCGAGCTGGTGCAAAACTGGAGACTGATTGAAACATGAGACTCTAAATATGCTCACCATTACCAATTGAACCACTCATTTCACAGCCAATTATGGCACTGATGCAAGAGAGGTTAATTTATTTTTGAAAACTTTTGAATACAACATCATATTTTTGATTCTGGAATGGAACATTGTGGAACACGGTGTCTTTGAAGCATCACGAGAAGGAGTCATGAGGTCATACAGTAGTGGTTTTGGTCCAAGGGTCGAACCTCGTAGGTCGTGCAGGATTAGCCGAGCGGTCTAAGGCGCTGCAGTCATGGACTGTGTGGCTGCTGCCGGCAGAGGTTCAAGTCCTCCCTCGGGCATGGATGTGTGTGTTTGTCCTTAGGATAATTTAGGTTAAGTAGTGTGTAAGCTTAGGGACTGATGACCTTAGCAGTTAAGTGCCATAAGATTTCACACACATTTGAAGATTTTTCGAACCTCATAGGACAGTGTGTTCGTAGCCATGGAAGAGAAATCCCTGAGGACAGCTGAGAATTAGTGCTGGTCCAAAAGCGAAACCTTGTGGGACACAGTGTGTTTGTAATACCACAAGAAGCAGGATTGAGCCCAGAAGTGGGGAACGGTTTCGAGCATAGGGCCAAACATTATGGGACAGTGTGTTTGGTGACCTGTGAAGCCGGAGCTGGGAATTAGTTTCGGTCACAAGATAGAACCTCATGTGTAAGACGCCATCTTGTTCCAGAACCAGGCATAGTTTTAGCGTGGACATCGACGGCAACTACTTCCTGGTTCACCAGCACTAATCGAACTGATGCAAAAGAGGTTAATTTATTTCTGGAAACTTTTGAATACAACCTCATATTTTTGGTTCTAGAATGGAACATTGTGGGACACGGTCTCTTTGAAGTACCACAAAAAGGACTCATGAGGTCATAAGCAGTAGTGGTTTTGGTCCAAGGGTCGAACCTCGTAGGTCGCGGAAGATTAGCTGAGTGGTCTAAGGCGCTGCAGTCATGGACTGTGCGGCTGGTCCTGGCAGAGGTTCGAGTCCTCCCTCAGGCATGGATGTGTGTGTTTGTCCTTAGGATAATTTAGGTTAAGTAGTGTGTATGGTTAGGGACTGATGACCTTAGCAGTTAAGTGCCATAAGATTTCACAACCATTTGAAGATTTTTGGAAACTCGTAGGACAGTGTGTTCGTAGCGTTGGAAGAGAAATCCCCGAGGAGAGCTGAGAATTAGTGCTGGTTCAAAAACGAAACTTTGTGGGACATTGTGTGTTTGTAATACCACAAGAAGCAGGATTGAGCCCAGAAGTGAGGAATGGTTTCGAGCCTAGGGCCAAACGTTGTAGGACAGTGTTTTTGGTGACCTGTGAGGACGGAGCTGGGAATTAGTTTCGGTCACAAGATAGAGCCTCACGTGTAAGAGGCCAACGTGTTCCAGAGCCAGGCTACTCTTAGCTCGACTGTGACAGGTGTGTCCTCTGTGGTGGCCAGGTGGAGTGCGTGGGCATCGAGGGCAACTACTTCCCAATTCACCAGTACTAATCGAACCACTCATTTCACAGCCAATTATGGCCCTGATGCAAGAGGAGTTTATTAATGTTTTGAAAACTTTTGAATACAACCTCATATTTTTGGTTCTAGAGTGGAACATTGTGGGACACGGTGTCTTTGAAGCACCACAAAAAGGAGTCATGAGGTCATAAGTGGTAGTAGTATTGGTCCAAGGGTCGAACCTTGTAGAACAGGGTAAAGAGAAATCCCTGAGGACAGCTGAGAATTTGTGCGGGTCCAAGAACTAAACCTTGTGGGACATTGTGTGTTTGTAATACCACAAGAAGCAGGATTGAGCCCAGAAGTGGGGAATGGTTTCGAGCCTAGAGCCAAATATTGTAGGACAGTATGTTTGGTGACCTGTGAGGAGGGAGCTGGGGATTAGTTTCGGTAACAAGATAGAACCTCATGTGTAAGATGTCAGTTTGTTCAAGAGCCAGACATACTTTCAGCTCGACTGTGACAGGTGTTTCCTCTGTGGTGGGGAGGTGGAGTGCGTGGGCATCGTGAGCAACTACTTTCCGGTTCACCAGAACTAATTGAACCACTTATTTCACAGACAATTATGGCACTGATGTAAAAGAGGTCAATTCATATTCTGAAAACTTTTGAATACAACTTCATATTTTTTATTCTAGAATGGAACATTGTGGAACACGGTGTTTTGAAGGACCACAACAAGGAGTTATGAGGTCATAAGCAGTAGTAGATTTGGTCCAAGGATTAACCCTTGTAGGACAGTGTGTTCATAGCCGAGAATGGGAAATTCCTGAGGACAGCTGAGAATTAGTGCTGGTCAAAAAACGAAACCTTGTGGGACATTGTGTGTTTGTAGTACCACAAGAAGCAGGGTTGAGCCCAAAAGTGGGGAATACTTTTGAGCCTAGGGTATAACATTGTAGGACAGTGTGTTTGGTGGCTTGTGAGGACAGAACTGGGGATTAGTTTCGGTCACAAGATAGGAAATCATGTGTAAGACGTCAGCTTGTTCCAGAGCCAGGCATACTTTTAGCTCGGCTGTGACCGGTGTGTCCTCTGCGGTGCCAGGTGGAGCGCGTGGGCATCGAGGGCAACTACTTCCCGGCCACGACGGCGGCGCTGGTGCAGGACTCGGGGCGGCGGCTGACGCTGCTGGTGAACCGGGCCCAGGGCGCGGCCGGCTGGCAGCCCGGCTGGCTGGAGGTGATGCTGGACCGGCGCACGCTGTACGACGACTCGCGCGGCATGGGCGAGGGCGTCGTCGACAACAAGCGCACCGCCTCGCGCTACTGGCTGCTGCTCGAGGAGCTCGACCCGGCCGCCGCGCCAGGTAACTACCGACCGAACTGTGTCCGAAGCTACTGTCAGTGAAATAATTTTATAATCAATTATTGAAGCGAATTCAGTCACAACATGTAGCAACAAAGTCCTTGTCCCTTAACGGAAGTTATGTCAAGCGAATCCCATTATTTTTGTCTTAAACACTAACACGAATTCTTTACAGACGAACGGAAAAACTGGTAGAAGCGGACCTTGGGGAAGATCAGTTTGGATTCCATAGAAATGTTGGAACACGTGAGGCAATATTGACCCTACGACTTATCTTCGAAAATAGATTAAGGAAAGGCAAACCTACGTTTCTAGCATTTGTAGACTTAGAGAAAGCTTTTGACAATGTTGACTGGAATACTCTCTTTCAAATTCTAAATGTGGCAGGGGTAAAATACAGGGAGCGAAAGGCTATTTACAATTTGTACAGATACCAGATGGCAGTTGTAAGAGGGGCATGAAAGGGAAGCAGTGGTTGGGAAGGGAGTGAGACAGGGTTGTACCCTGTCTCCGATGTTATTCAATCTATATATTGAACAAGCAGTAAAGGAAACAAAAGAAAAAAATGGAGTAGAAATTAAAATCCATGGAGAAGTAATTAAACCTTTGAGGTTTGCCGATGACATTGTAATTCTGCCAGAGACAGCAAAGGACTTGGAAGAGCAGTTGAACGGAATGGAAAGTGTCTTGGAAGAAGGATATTAGATGAACATCAACAAAAGCAAAACGAGGATAATGGAATGTAGTCGAATTATGTCGGGTGATGCTGAGGAAATTAGATTAGGAAATGAGATGCTTAAAGTAGTAAAGAAGTTTCGCTATTTGGGGAGCAAAATAACTGATGATGGTCGAAGTAGAGAGGATATAAAATGTAGGCTGGCAATGGCAAGGAAAGCGTTTCTGAAGAAGAGAAATTTGTTAACAGCGAGTATAGATTTAAGCGTCAGGAAGTCATTTCTGAAAGTATTTGTATGGAGTGTAGCCATGTTTGGAAGTGAAACATGGACGATAACTAATTTGGACAAGAAGAGACTAGAAGCTTTCCAAATGTGGTGCTACCGAGGAATGCTGAAGATTAGACGGGTAGATCACATAACTAATGAGGAGGTATTGAATAGGATTGTGGAGAAGAGAAATTTGTGGCACAACTTGACTAGAAGAAGGGATCTGTTGGTAGTTCATGTTCTGAGGCATCGAGGGATCACCAATTTAGTATTGGAGGGCAGCGTGGAGGGTAAACGTTGTAGAGGGAGACCGAGAGATGAATTCACTAAGCAGATTCAGAAGGATGTAGGTTGCAGTAGGTACTGGGAGATGAAGAAGCTTGCACATGATAGAGTAGCATGGAGAGCTGCATCAAACCAGTCTCAGGACTGAAGACCACACCAACCAACCAAACATAAGACGTATTTATAACATCAGCGTAACATTGCCGATTGTTGGTTCCATAGATAAAATACGATCCTTCTGAAATAGTACACTCACGGAACACGAAAAATAATGAAGGTGAATAATGTAATTTCAAGAATACATCGGTCTAAGTAACATATTTTTGTCATTAACATTGCAAGATCGCAGATAATGTAAAGATGATATAAGCCATTGGAAATGATAATAGCTGGTAAATTAATAACTGGTGCAACCGCCAGAATGTTAAATGTAAGCAAGCAAACGTGGATGCGTTGTATTGCACAGGTTCCGGATGTCGGTTTGTGGGGTGGATTTCCATGGCTGTTGCACGTGGTGGGTCAATACAGGGACACTTACGAGGGGCGTTTGGAATGCCTGTGCGAGAATAAAAACTATTTAGTGTTAGGGATAAACCTTTTTTATTTTTCGACATAGTCTCCTTTTAGACTTATACACTTCATCCAACGCTGTTCTAATTTGTTGATCCCTTCCGAATAATAGGAATTATCCAAGTCCGCAAAATAACTATTAGTTGCTGCAATCACCTTTTCGTTTGAATAAATTTTTTGTCCCGCCAGCCATTTCTTGAAATTGGGGAACAAATAGTAGTCCGAGGGAGCCATGTATGGTGAATAGGGGGGATGTGAAACGAGTTGGAATCCTATTTCCATTACGTTTGCGACCTCAACTGCTGAGGTGTGTGCTGGTGCATTGTCGTGATGGAAAAGGACTTTTTTGCGGTCCAATCGCCGGCGTTTTCCTTGCAGCTCGGTTTTCAAACGGTCCAATAACGATGAATACCAGGCACCTATAATAGTTTTACCCTTTTCCAGATAGTCGATGAGGATTATCCCTTGTTAATCCCAAAAGGCAGTCGCCATAAACTTTCTGGCCGAAGGAATGGTCTTCGCCTTTTTTCGTGCAAATTCTCCCTTGGTAACCCATTGTTTAGATTTTTCTTTGGTCTCAGGAGTATAGTAATGTAATCCATGTTTCATCCACAGTGGCGAAACGACGCTTAAAGTCCTGCGGATTCTTCCTGAAAAGCTGCAAAAACTATTCCGTTTTTGGTCAAGCGTGAGCAATCGCGGAACCCATCTTGCGGATAGCTTTCTCACGTCCAAATGTTTATGCAAAATGTTATGTACCCTTTCATTCTAGATTCCCACAGCACTAGCAATCTCACGCACCTTACCTCTTCCGTCATCCATCACCATGTCATGGATTTTATCAATGATTTCTGGAGTCGTAACCTCCACAGGGCGTCCAGAACGTTCAACATCACTTGTGCCCATATGGCCACTCCGAAAATTTTCAAACCACTTATAAACCATTATAATCGAAGGTGCAGGGTCACCATAATGTTTATCAAGCTTCTCTTTAGTCACCTGAGGCGTTTTGCGCTTGATAGAGTAATGTTTAATCACCACACGAAATTCTTTTTCGTCCATTTATGACAATCACTAGACATCTTTGATTCACACGAATGCCTAACACGAAGAAATAGACCAATATGGCTGAAACTTGGTGTGCGTTCTCTCCAAAGATGCTACTAGCTAAACATGACTTCGATACGCGCCGGTGGTGCCATCTCTCGGACTTTACACGGACTTTTCAAACGCCCCTCGAAGTGCTATTTGTGGATGATGCTGGAGTTGTCACCTGATGATGTCCCACATATGCTCAATTGGAGAGACAGATCTGGTGATCGAGCACGCCAAGGCAACACCTCGACACTCTGTAGAGGACGGTGGGTTACAACAGCAGTATCTGGGCAAGTGTTGTTCTCTTGGAAAACACCCTGTGGAATGCTGTTCATGAATAGCAACACAGCTGGTCGAATCAGCAGACTGATGTACTTGGGCAGTTTTTTTTTCCAACCCTGATAGGCTATAAATAAAGGACAAGTTCGTAGAAAACAATCATTTTACTACCAAAAGTTTTATACACATATGGTTACTTTTCAACATAATCACCGAAACGATTGAGACATTTATCGCACCTGTGGACACGTTTTGCAATGTTTGTTGTGGTTGTTGTGGTCTACAGTCCTGAGATTGGTTTGATGCAGCTCTCCATGCTACTCTATCCTACGCAAGCTTCTGCATCTCCCAGTACCTACTGCAACCTACATCCTGAATCTGCTTAGTGTATTCATATCTTGGTCTACCTCTACAATTTTTACCCTCCACGCTCCCCTCCAATACTAAATTGATGATCCCTTGATGCCTCAGAACATGTCCTACCAACCGATCCCTTCTTCTAGGCAAGTTGTGCCACAAATTTCTCTTCTCCCCAAACCTATGCAGTACCTCCTCATTAGTTACGTGATCTATCCACTTAATCTTCAGCATTCCTCTGTAGCACCACATTTCGAAAGCTTCTATTCTCTTCTAGTCCAAACTATTCATCATCCATGTTTCACTTCCATACATGGCTACACTCCATACAAATACTTTCAGAAATGACTTCCTGACATTTAAATCTATACTCGATGTTAACAAATTTTTCTTCCTCAGAAACGCTTTCCTGGCCATTGCCAGTCTATATTTTATATCCGCTCTACTTCGACCATCATCAGTTATTTTGTTCCCCAAATAGCAAAACTCATTTACTTCTTTAAGTGTCTCATTTCCTAATCTAATTCCCTCAGCAGCACCCGAGTTAACTCGACTACATTCCATTATCCTCCTTTTGCTTTTGTTGATGTTCATCTTATATCCTCCTTTCATGACACTGTCCATTCCGTTAAACTGCTCTTCCAAGTCATTTGCTGTCTCTGACAGAATTACAATGTCATCGGCGAACCGCAAAGTTTTTATTTCTACTCCATGGATTTTAATACCTACTCCGAATTTTTCTTTTGTTTCCTTCACTGCTTGCTCAATATACAGATTGAATAACATCGGGGAGAGGCTACAACCCTGTCTCACTCCTTTCCCAACCACTGCTTCCCTTTCATGCCCCTCAACTCTTATAACTGCCATCTGGTTTTTGTAAAAATTGTAAACAGCCTTTCGCTCCCTGTATTTTACCCCTGCCACCTTCAGAATTTGTAAGAGAGAATTCCAGGCAACACTGTCAAAAACTTTCTCTAAGTCTACAAATGCTAGAAACGAATAAACAGCATAGTATGTGTAAAATTGTGTGCATGCTGGTTGTAAAGAAGCTGGAAAACAGTAATACTACACAGAGCGGTAGACAAGTTTCTTCCATATCTCCTTAAGCTGACTTCCCTGAACCCAGGTTCCCTGTCTTAAATTTTTCAGATTAGCATTCTCTATGTCCTACATTTTCGTACCCTCTTGCGGAAAAAAGGAAAAAGCCTGTATCAGGTGTAAACATTATTGTTTACATGTATCACAGTGATGTAGGTAAAGCTGAGACAGACATTTTGGGATAGGGTACTTGAGGTATACCAAGCTGGAAAATAAACTCACATTGGCTGAAATTCGGTGGGTGCCAGATCAGGACTGTACGGCTGATCATCGAAAATGTCCCACTGAAATTGTTCAAGGAGACTTTGGGTTGTGCTAGCTGTGCGTGGACGAGCGTTGTCATGCGTCAACACAATTCCTGAAGTCAAATGCAAATTTGGTAAATAAAATGTAAATGTCGTGTGACTAGGGCCTCCCGTCGGGCAGACCATTCGCCGGGTGCAAGTCTTTCGATGTGACGCCACTTCGGCGACTTGTGCGTCGATGGGGGTGAAATGGTGATGATTAGGACAACACAACACTCAGTCCCTGAGCGGAGGAAATCTCCGGCCCAGCCAGGAATCAAACCCGCGCCCTTAGGATTGACAATCTGTCGCACTGGTCACTCAGCTACTGGGGGCAGACAGTAGATTTGGTCATTGGAACCACGATTTTAAACATGGCTGAAACAGCAACTGTTGAAATTCCTCATGGTAAATGATGACAGCCAAAACAGTTGCAGGATAAAGATTTATTAAAATTCTTGACCATGGTTTCGGTATATCAAAATATACCTTCATCAGAAGGTATTTTACTTCTGATGAAGGTATATTTAGATATACCGAAACTGTGGTCAAGAATCTTAGTAAATCTTTATCCTGCAACTGTTTTGGCTGTCATCATTCACCGTGAATCATTCAAACCAAACGAAGAGGAATGCTACTGAAGACGTGGCTAGGAAGGCAGCACTTTTAAACCAACGAAAATCTTCAAAACAACGTCAATGCTCATTTGCAGTCAGTGGTGTGAACGTTTTTTGAAGAAGGTATTGCAAACTTGTCTACAGGTACGATAAATGTCTCAATCTTTTCGGTGATACTTTTGAAAAGTAACCGTAAGTGTACAAAAGTTTTAGTAATAAAATTATTGTTTTCTATGAACTTGTCTTTTATATGTAGCCTATCAGAGGTTGAAAAAAAAAAGGCCCTCGTACAAATTTTCAGTCAGTGTGCATCGGCTGTCATACAAAATCACACTACAGATCATAACTCCAGGTATTGTTCCATGGTGTATAGCATGCAGACAGATTGGTCATAGGATATCAACTGGCCTTGTCCCTAATCAATACACGGCCGTTACTGACATGACAGAACCAGCTTTCATCAGAAAACACAACAGATCTCCACCGTGCCCTCCAATAAGCTCTCCCTTGGCACCAGTGAAGTCGCAAATGGTAGTGTTTTGGGGCCAGTGGAATGCACAGCACAGGGCATATTATTTGGAGCTGTCCTTTAAGGCCGGCCGCTGTGGCCGAGCGGTTCTAGGCACTTCAGTCTGGAATCGCGCGACCGCTACGGTCGCAGGTTCGCATCCTGCATCGGGCATGGATGTGTGTGATGTCCTTAGGTTAGTTAGGTTTAAGTAGTTCTAAGTTCTAGGGGACTGATGACCTCAGATGTTAAGTCCCATAGTGCTCAGAGCCATTTGAACCATACGCTGCATAGTAGTGCTACACGGCCATCTGGAGCCCAATCTTCTTGTGACTATATGTAGCTGTGGCTGCTACTGCCAGGAACCGTGTACAATGGCTACATTCCTCCCAAGTCTTTCTGCAGCCTCACAGATGGAACATCCAGCTCCACCTAGCCATGTTACACGACCACGTCGAAACTCCGTGACAAGTTCATAGTGGCATCTTTGTTGCGCAAAGGCATTCTTGTCTGACGTACTTGTGCCACTCTTGTGCGGCTAGTGTGAAATTTGAATAAACCTCATCTTTCAGATGCATTTGTTTATCTTGCACTACTTTCTCTTGGTGTTGCTATTTTTTAAGGTCTGTGTATTTTAGGATTCGTGTAAGAAATCCATATTTCAGAAGTTGAAAGCTCTTTAAAAGGCTACCCCATAATTTGCTACCATGAATTGTGGAACTATGATAATGGGATTCTCAGGGGGACGTACTCATTCAGCTAATTCCAAAATTTGTATCACATTATTAGCTAAGGAAAGTGTTTGGAAATATTAAAATTCAATTAAATCACTGTTTTTCAAAGTAACATTTGGCAGCAGATGCTGGAGGACAAAAGGTTCAAATGGCTCTGAGCACTATGGGCCTTAACATCTGAGGTCATCAGTCCCCTAGAACTTAGAACTACTTAAATCTAACTAACCTAAGGATGTCACAGACATCCAAGCCCGAAGCAGGATTCGAACCTGCGACTGTAGCGGTCGCGCGGTTCCACACTGAAGTGCCTAGAACCACTCTGCCAGAGGACAAAAGGATACTGTTTCACGCATACAGCTGTAACCCAAACATATCACTGAAATATTACTGAACTATATGAGGGAAATTGCAGAAGTCATGGCAAGTATTTTTTGTCTTGAAAATGGTAAATCGAAATGCCATGTGGCTAGGACCTCCCGTCGTGTAGACCGTTCGCCTGGTGCAAGTCTTTTGAGTTGACGCCACTTCGGCGACTTGTGTGTCGATGGGGATGAAATTATGGTGATTAGGACAACACACCACCCAGCCGCTGAGCGGAGAAAATCTCCGATCCAGTCGGGAATCGAACCCAGGCCGTTAGGTATGACATTCCGTCGCGCTGACCACTCAGCTATCAGGGGCGGACTTGAAAATGGTAATGGCTTAAAAAATTCTAAAATATGCAAATGGAATGTTAGTTCATAGCTAAACATTACGTGTAGGGAGATGGATGAACACACACATCATCATAAATATATAGCATGAGAGAAAAGACAAAACAAATTTTGTCATTTTAAACGTGTTTTACTGTCAGTAGCAACAGTATACAATAGTAGAGGCCAGGAACACTGACCTGTGACATCTCAGAGTGCGTCAAAATAGTCTCCAAATGAATCCATCAAAGAGCGCAATCTTTACATAAGAGCACTGTTGACGTCGCTGTATAGAAAGCAACAGCCATCCTGAAATGCTGCTCTGGTCTCTCTTCACACATCGTGCTCCTAGAAAGGACTGCCATCTAGCATCATGTCACCTTACAGTGGATTCTTGTGCAGACTCTTGATGTCATGAAATGTGCATAGTTTGTTATGTACTGTTTGTACTGTTGCAATTGACAGTAAAACACCTTTTTTCATCTTTTCTCCCATGACATATCTTTATGGCGGTGTGTGCATTCATCCATCTCCCTATGTGTAATGTTTGTATATGAACTTATCTCCCATTTACATATTTCAGAATTTTTTAATTCGTTACCGTTTCTAAGACAACAATAATTGTCATTATTTTGCAATGATCTTGTAACACATAATACCAAATTATTCCGAATCTTGGAAATATTACCAACTCCCAAAATCTAAGACCAGTTTTGTAATCAGCATGAAAATTCTTTTACGAGAAGACACTTTACACATAAGTTCATGGTTATTTCAAATTTCATCAAAATTTCATCATTTTATTCAGCCAAATCGCAGGCAGACACATTTGTGGGAATAACAGTCTATAACTATGGATGATACCACATAAATATACAAGTTAATATGCAAAGAAAAAATATTTTAAATTAATACTAATACAAATTAAAACAGTTCTATTCTTCAGGCTGTTTAATTCTATTATTAAAGTCTCACATCCCTTAAACTGGTAGGGAGAGCGATGTCTACAAAAAGATTTTAGAGAAACACCAAAAAGCAGTTCACAGTGAGTTGATGTTTGGCAGGTCATGTAAATTCGCAACACAAATATAAGTTGACAACAGTGCAAAATCATAGCCAATGTCGCTTGCTACAGTGAAATTTTGTGTAATAAACATTGTGCTATGAAGACATGTATTGACTTATCAGTCATTATATGGCACATAGTTAGAAAAATGTGATAGCAGGGACCTGAAACTAGCAGCTTGACTGGAGATATTCAAATTCATAACATGATGATGGTGGATTTGTGGTATGATTGCATGGGGGCTCAGAATTTATTTTTATCAACCCCAAGCACAAGAAATATCACAAGACACACATTCTACTCTATCTACGTCTTAGTCCTATCTACATCTTAGAGTACAGTGTATTGAAAAAACACTTACGGCACTTATTATGTTGTACATGATACTAGGTGGATCATTTTTCAGTGCGGAATGCATGTCTCGAATTTCATGTTTTATATGTTATTGGAGGTTGGTTCATATATGGCAATGGGTGTGCATCTCACATTTCATTATGAAATCCAATAAGAGCATACATGGAACAATAAGTTAGGAAAGAGTTCAAAATTTGGACCTCCACCTGGATTGGAATGTACACTCCTGGAAATTGAAATAAGAACACCGTGAATTCATTGTCCCAGGAAGGGGAAACTTTATTGACACATTCCTGGGGTCAGATACATCACATGATCACACTGACAGAACCACAGGCACATAGACACAGGCAACAGAGCATGCACAATGTCGGCACTAGTACAGTGTATATCCACCTTTCGCAGCAATGCAGGCTGCTATTCTCCCATGGAGACGATCGTAGAGATGCTGGATGTAGTCCTGTGGAACGGCTTGCCATGCCATTTCCACCTGGCGCCTCAGTTGGACCAGCGTTCGTGCTGGACGTGCAGACCGCGTGAGACGACGCTTCATCCAGTCCCAAACATGCTCAATGGGGGACAGATCCGGAGATCTTGCTGGCCAGGGTAGTTGACTTACACCTTCTAGAGCACGTTGGGTGGCACGGGATACATGCGGACGTGCATTTTCCTGTTGGAACAGCAAGTTCCCTTGCCGGTCTAGGAATGGTAGAACGATGGGTTCGATGACGGTTTGGATGTACCGTGCACTATTCAGTGTCCCCTCGACGATCACCAGTGGTGTACGGCCAGTGTAGGAGATCGCTCCCCACACCATGATGCCGGGTGTTGGCCCTGTGTGCCTCGGTCGTATGCAGTCCTGATTGTGGCGCTCACCTGCACGACGCCAAACACGCATACGACCATCATTGGCACCGAGGCAGAAGCGACTCTCATCGCTGAAGACGACACGTCTCCATTCGTCCCTCCATTCACGCCTGTCGCGACACCACTGGAGGCGGGCTGCACGATGTTGGGGCGTGAGCGGAAGACGGCCTAAGGGTGTGCGGGACCGTAGCCCAGCTTCATGGAGACGGTTGCGAATGGTCCTCGCCGATACCCCAGGAGCAACAGTGTCCCTAATTTGCTGGGAAGTGGCGGTGCGGTCCCCTACGGCACTGCGTAGGATCCTACGGTCTTGGCGTGCATCCGTGCGTCGCTGCGGTCCGGTCCCAGGTCGACGGGCACGTGCACCTTCCGCCGACCACTGGCGACAACATCGATGTACTGTGGAGACCTCACGCCCCACGTGTTGAGCAATTCGGCGGTACGTCCACCCGGCCTCCCGCATGCCCACTATACGCCCTCGCTCAAAGTCCGTCAACTGCACATACGGTTCACGTCCACACTGTCGCGGCATGCTACCAGTGTTAAAGACTGCGATGGAGCTCCGTATGCCACGGCAAACTGGCTGACACTGACGGCGGCGGTGCACAAATGCTGCGCAGCTAGAGCCATTCGACGGCCAACACCGCGGTTCCTGGTGTGTCCGCTGTGCCGTGCGTGTGATCATTGCTTGTACAGCCCTCTCGCAGTGTCCGGAGCAAGTATGGTGGGTCTGACACACCGGTGTCAATGTGTTCTTTTTTCCATTTCCAGGAGTGTATATGCCACCGCTGTAGAGGAAAAGTGTGTGTCGTTAGGCTGTAACATTCTTGTTTATCAGATATATGGCCATTATCTATGAGGTCTGCTCAAAAAATTCCGGAACCACATTCACAAAATTTTTCTGCTTTTACCTTTTACTTACTGCGCATGATCTCCACAATTGATACACCACTCAGAATGCAGTTTCCACTTCTTGTAGCAGTCTAGGTACACCTCTTGCTGGATTGCACAAAGCACCATCTGCAAATTTTCTTTTATCTCGTCTGTTGTGGCAAATCTTTGTCCTTTCAATGGGGTGTTCAACTTTGGAAACAAAAAACGAGTCTTCTGGAGCCAGGTCTATAGTCAGGCACCAAAAGGGATGAAGGTGTGCATGCATTATCGTCATGTAAGAGCCATGAATTGTCTCACCACATTTCAGGCCATTTCCTTCTCACATTTTCACACAGGCGTCGCAACATATCCCAGCAGTAGCATTGATTAACAATTTGTCACTTTGGCACGAATTCATGATGAACTAATCCTTCAAAGTCAAAGAAAACTACCAGTATGGCTTTGACATTTGACCTGACCCGACGAGCTTTTTTCGGTCTTGGAGAACATTTCCTGACCCATTGTGAAGTCTGAACCTTGACTTCAACATCATAACCATAGACCCACATTTCATCACCAGTCATGATTCTCTTAAGGAACATCTCATTCCCATTTGCATGATCCGAAAGCTCTTCACAGACTGCTAGACAAAGGTCTTTCTGGTGTCGACTTACGAGCCGTGGGACAAACTTGGCGGCAACTCGATTCATTCCAAGGTGCCGTGTCAGGATTTCATGGCATGGTCCAGCTGAAATGTTACATTCATCTGAAATATCTCTGACAGTCAATTGGCATGCGCAGTTTCATTGACATTCCTGACATGAATGTCATCGATAGCTGTGAGAGGGCGTTACAAACGAGGGTCATCTTTAACTTCCGTCTGACCATTTTAAACTGTGTGCACCATTTGTAAGACTGAGTACAGCTTAATCACTCATATCTGTAGGCTTCCTGTAACATTTGGTGTGTCTCTAAAGGTTTTCTTGAGTTCCACACAAAATTTAATGCAGACGTGTTACTCCTCTAACTCTGCCATCTCGAAATTCGCAAACTGTGTGACACAATGTTCTACTCAATACGGCACTGAACAACAACTAACAGACATACAACAGTGAAACACAGGCAAGTGCAGGGGTGCCAACCGCATTTCGATCCAACAACCATTTGTGCGAAATTACAAATGTTCCGAAATTTTTTGAATAGACCTTGTGTGTAATAGTGTCATGGTGGCATGCTATGTACACTCAGCGCTAGTAAAAGAGCTAAGTACTTGAAGCTAGGTAGTAGCAGCAGACTGCCACCAGCCACCAAACCACCCTGCCATATCTTGTCACACGTGTGACATTTCTCACATTTGAGTGCTGTCCTCCCTACATTCTTGCTTTGAGCACGTGCTATGACATTATTTTTGTGTTCAAGTGTGCCCAGAGCGTAGGTGTTATTGTGATTTGCAAAAATTATTGTCTGTTTTATATGTCTTTATTCATTTTTTAATTATCATATTCAGCTCTTGTGTGATGTATCAGGCTCATCATATGTACACAAAATATTTTTAGATGTGCAACAGCGAGGAGACTGTGTCGAGGTACATGCATAGCATACATTCCAAATAGAAAAAGCTGAATGTTTTAAGATGAGTAGTAAGAAGGGGACGGGCTATGCATCCAACCTCTTGGGACATGTAATGTAGATGAAATGCAAAGATGCTCAATGTTTTTGACATGCATAGTAGTCAAGAGACCCCCCCCTCCTGTATAGTATGAAAGTACTTCAAAAGGTAAGCTACACATTATTTAAACAGGCCAGTTAACTTTTCTGGAATGCTACACTACACTTCAAAATGAGTCACATACATGGCACTATTTTTCAACATAATCAACAAGTCTCTCAAAACAGCAGTTCGAATTTTCTATTGATTGTTCAATTCCTTGATTATAAAAATCTCCTTCTCGATTACTGAGTCATTCGAGAAATGTTGTGTGAACAATGTCACTGCTGAAAAATCTCCACTCTCTACGAATCAGTTCTCCAGTTGCCTGGAGATGTCTGTGATCAGTGTTTATGGATCAGCATTACCCACGTCTGTGTGACGTTGGTCAAATTGTTGAACTGTTTCGCTATGCCCAGAGGTGACATTCCGCTTGGCCTGTATACCACCTGAATTTCACAGTGAATCTGCACAGCTTTGAGAGTATGCCCACAGGAATTGTACTGCCTTGCGTTTTTCAGTTTGGAGCACATTTCCAGCTGCTGTGTTTGCAGGAAATCCAAGTCATGTTCTTTCTTCTCAAAATGCACCACCCTCGTTTCAAAATGGTCTTAGCATGGGATGACATCTGAAACTTACCATCTGGAATCTCCTCAGATAATGTTATTATAAACCAAATGAAAAAAAAAAAAATGTTTCTGTGATAATAAATAGTAAAGGTATTCCCACTTCCTGTCTCATCACCGCCATCGTATATATGGACTGAATGCTGATCAATGGTTGTTAAAGGGACTCACACAGCTCCTTGTCTTGATACCAAAAAGTAGGTCCATCAAATGCAGTATGCTGTGTGATTTTGAGGTGAATAATAGTTAGGGGATGCCACAACCCAATCTGTGTCATGATTCCTTCCTGATATGTACACAAAACATACAAATACGAATATTTTTAATACCAGTATTAGCAGACGGACTGAGGCATTTGTGAAAGAAGGCCTGCGACTGCCTCAAGTGAAGTCACAGCCTGAATGTTTGGTGCATATGTGCTGGTACTAGCAGTTGAATGTAAAATTTCCAGTACGAATTTTGGTACAAATGTCTCATTGGTCATATATTGTGCATTTCATGCAGATAACATTATGCTGTAGAGGAAATTAGAAGGGTCAATAACAACTATAAAAAATTCTTCAGCAGAAATTACCTTGAAGGCAGTTACTTGCTTCATTTGTGAGCTTGCACGAAACATACACACTTGGAAGGTGACCTGATTTGAAAAACACAGTTTTTGTATCATGTGGAACAGAAAGACAAACACTTAAAAAGGAGAAGTAGTAAGGAAGAGACACATCATCACATAGAAATTTGAATTTTTTTTGAAAATGTAAGTAACTTTCAGGTACTGTTGTTTAGAATGTGGATGCTTGTTGTTTGTGAAAGTTTTTCCCGACATGTCACATATTTTTGAAGTGCTTTGTTACACATATTTTCGATAACTACCCGTCTTAGAAAAGCGAATATAGTGAGCTTTCTCTTCCAGATGTTATTTAAGTACATTTCTATGATCTCTGCTGCTTAGGAACAAACTGTCAGAGTCCTCGGATATGTTTGAAATGAATGCAATCCTTCAGTATCAGTTTGAAATATGAAACCATGTACCATGTGTACACATTGAGTAAATTTGTGTTAATGTCACTATTGCACTTGCAGTGACCTCATGACCGCTATCAAGAAGTACTTTACATTTATCACACCCATTTATGAATTTCTATAAATAATGAGATATCTGAACTCCTAGTTCAGCTGTACACTTGTTGTGTTCTGAGATGTTTGTATTTCACTTGTATCTCCACAAATGTGCTCTAAAGGCCTAATACACACTTCGTACTGTGTGAGTCTGTCAGATTGTAGACAGTCTTCTGAAATGGAAATAAAAAATTCTTCAAAGAAATCAATCAAGCTCAAACGCAGCCCATGGTCCTCACATAAATGTTAAATGGTTACTGCAAGGCCGTTGCCCACAGTGGTAGTCTGTGCACTTAAAACTCACGTCCATGAGTTACTAAATTTGGAAGATTGTGCCAGGAAGCAGCCAGATTTCACGTAGCACTCACCCTGCCATGTCACAGGTTTGGTGACATCATTGAGTCTGTCTGTCATTTGTTGCATACTCTGTATCCACTATACTACAGAAGGACTCCTTCCAGCCATTGTCCTATCACCTGTGCAGTAGATATACCAAATACAGTAAACTCAATGTTTGTGAGTTCAGTAGTAGTTAGTTACATGTTCCATGCATCATCTGAACAATTCTTTCATAGGAGTGATTTAGAATGGGTCCATTTACATGATATGTTTATATGATTAGTGTTACCAAGTGTTAACATTAATGAAAACATTATCATTTTATTCCTACTCTAGCAACAACTACACTTCAAAAATAGGTGTTTTTTACTGGCTACCAGTTTTTAAATAGAAATTCATCAGTGTAATAGAAGATGTTGTTTAGGAGAAATGATTTTAAATTAGGTTTAAAACTTGCTTGGTTGCCTTTCAGATGTTTTGTGTTATTGGGCAAATGAATGATAAAAAAATTTTACTTCTGCATATTGAAATTCTCTCCAATGGGTAATAAAGATAATTCTTCCTTCTAGTGTAGTAGGTATGTACACCACTGTTCTTCTCAAATTGTGATGCATTGTTTATGATGAATTTCATCAGCAAAAGTATGTGTTGTGACAGCACATTTAAATTCCTAGCTCCTTAAAGAGGTCCATGGGGAACACCATATGTTATACTTACTGCTTGCTTTTGTGGTGTGAATACTTTGTTTCTAAGTGATGAGTTACCCCAAAAAATTATTCTGTTCGACATCACTAATCGGAAATATGCAAAATATGTCAGGAGCTTCTCAAATCCCTCAACATGCAAACTAACCTTTCATCCGCAGAAAGGACCGTACTCCACCATCTAAAAACTGATCACGACCTTATAATCCTGCAGACAAAGGCTCCTCCACTGTTGTTTTGAACAGCAAGGATGACCTGGCAGAAGGACTCCACTAGCTCTCAGATTCATCCACTTACAAACCTTGCCACAGTGACACCATTCCTGAAATCCAGCAGGATCCCCAGTCACTCCTCAAATTCTTAGGCCCATCCCAGAACCTCTCCCCAGAGTCCATCTCTCTGCTAACCCCTACCACTCCCCGCACTCCTACCTTCTACATGCTTCCTAAAGTCCATAAACCCAACCACCCGGGTGCCCCATTGTGGCCAGTTACTGTGACCCCTACTGAGAGAATTTTTGCTGTCGTACATCAACACCTTCAGCCTGTTACCCGGAATCTACCCTCATATATAAAAGATACCAACCATTCCCTCCACAGACTATCCACCGTTCCTGCCCCTTTACCGCACGGTGCCCTGCTCGTCACTATTGATGCCACCTCCCTGTACACTAACATTTCTAATGCCCATGGCCTTACTGCTGTTGAACACTACCTTTCCAGACGCCCTATGGATTCCAAACCAACAACCTCCTTCCTAGTCTCCATGACCAACTGTAACCTCACTCACTTATTACTGCTCCTTTGAAGACATTACCTACAAACAAATCTGGGATATGGCTATGGGCACCCACGTGGCACCATCGTATGCCAATTTATTCATTGGCCATCTAGAGGAATCCTTCATAAACACCCAAAATCCAAACCCCTCACCTGGCTCAGATCCATTGATGTCATCTTCGCAATCTGGATTGAGGGTGATTACACCCAATCTAGATTCCTCCAGAACCTCAACAACTTCTCCACCATTTGCTTCATGTGGTCCTACTCAACCCAACAATCCACCTTCCTAGATGTTGACCTCCACCTCAAAGATGGATACATCAGTACCTCCGTCCATATCAAACCTACTAACCACCTGCAATACCTCCACTTCATCAGCTGCCACCTGTTCCATACTGAGAAGTCTCTGCCATACAGCCTAGGCACCTGTGGTCATCGCACTTGCAGTGATGAGCGGTCCCTATCGAAATATACTGCGGATCTCACTGAAGCCTTCACAGACGGTAAATATCCTCCCAATCTTGTACATAAACAAATCTCCCATGCCTTATCTTTCCAGTCACTCACCACCTGCCAAAGTCCCACCGTCTGGTCACAGTGGAGCATTCCATTCCCCTCTTAGCTCAGTACCACCCAGGACTGGAGCAATTGAATTACATTCTCCACCAGGGTTTCGACTACCTCTCGTCGCGCTCTGAAACTTCTTCTCATTGTAGAATTACTTCAAATTATTGAAAAATCAATCTACTAGGGTCTTGTGAAACCCGCAATTCACCCCTAAGCTCCACAGTGCAGGAATAGGCAGATATAATCCCAGTCTCTTTACTAGAGTCAGTCAACCAATCCTTTCTTGCCAATTTTGTATTTCGGTTAAACCCTGTGATCAAGATTAAAACCGAAGGCCAACCTCATCATGTGTCTTCTGGTCAGACCATAAAATTGGGCATCCGGGTCCCAGCAATGATCTGCAAATTTTTTCTCCATGACTGAATTGAATGTCATCACGAATCTGGCTAGTGATGTGGGGATGTAGCCCTGCAAAGATAATCTATTTAGACTTAGGTGCGTTGCATCGCACCTAAAGGCCACCAGAATAAAAGACCACATTGTGGGTAAACAACAATAATAATTACAATAGTAATAAGGAAATACTTACTGCTTCAAGTCATTTCCTTAGCATACAGTCATTCATTCCCAAGGACTTGGCAATGTTTCCTTTACTTTCCCCATTGACAGTTATATTTCTTGTCTCTTCAGTTATAGACCATAAAAGTGAGCCTCATTTCTGTTTTTCTCTTGTATTTTCCTATTTTCTGGTTCCTGCATATTCGGAAATAAAACTTGTCTTAAATAAAAGAAACAGCATTACAACAAAACACAATTATTTTTTTATTTCCACTGTTTGTCATGCTGTGATTTATTCCTCACTGAACAGTAATTCTTCTGGTAAATATTTTTATTTTATAGTGCACCCCTTGACAGTGATTATTGCTTATGACATACAACTAAAAAATTACATAATTTGAAACAACAACTTATATTTAGCAGCTATAATCAATAAATTTGCTAGAGCTCTTCAAGTTTACATATGATGGTGTCGCTGTAGAGACAACAGCTGAATGTAGTTTTCTGTTTTCATTCAGTACTGCCAATGTAGAGAAAATGTCACTGTGAACTGTTAACAGACGAGTACTTTTAGCCGACGTTACCCTATGCTTTTTGAATGTTAAATAGAAGGTCATTCACATGTATAAGGAGTAGGAGTGGATCCAAAACTGAACCCTGTGGGATCCCCTGTGTGCTTTTTTTATTTTTTAATTTTTTTAAAGCACCTATCACTAAAATTTTCTGCACTTTGGGAATTGTCTGAATTATTCAGCACAACCTTTCACATTATGTTTGTCAAGTATGATTCTAAGCAGCTATGTCTAAAGCCATCTATTCCATAGAACTTGATTTTCTCTAAGAGAATATCATGATCCTCACATCCGAAGGCCTTGGAGAGATCTCAAAAAACACCAACTGCTGATATATTATCATTTAAAACTTTCACAATTTGATGATGGGTGAAAGTATAAATGGCATTTCAGTAAATCAACCTTTCTGCAAACCGAACTGTGACATGCTAAGTAAATTGTTTCCTCTTAAGACTGTTAGGATTCATGTTGAATGTTACTTAAATTAATTCTGCCAGGTCCATTGATGAATGAATGGAAAATTTTCATGCTTCACAAAATTTATTCACATTAATTGATATCCAAACTGCACACTCGTCATGAAAACAAAACACGGACAGACTTCACTGATCTCTTTGACCTCCAAGAGTAACTTCAGATCTGACTTGCAAAACAACAACCGACTCTCAGCCTCGTTGCATCGCTTTGAATTTTAACGATGACTTCCGAAATAAAGCATTATTAATTATGTATAATTTTAATGTTACACTTAAAATTTACAAAATGTAAAGAAACTGATGTTACAGAAGAATAAGGTATAAAATACAATATTCAATGACAATCTTTTATAGTAATATCTTTAGTTTTCCATAAGAAAATCATTCTGAGCTTTAATTACAATAATGTCTGTCATATTATTTTAGTTACATAATTAATTACAGTTTGGATTTGTTTACTAACATGGTAGTACAAAGCTCGTGCTTTATCCGATTAAACACATAGAATGCACAAATAAGGCCTCAAATTCTGGAAATTGGAAAACTTTGAGATGTAAACAATTGGACAGTTAATTAGAAATGTAAGTACAGCGAATATTAAGTACAGAGGAAGACATAAGAACAAATAACAAATGAAAATACACTGATTGGTAATAACTTTTAGTCTGTTTCTCTAGATAGTGTGTTCTTTTGTTACTGAATTTTTAGATTACCATTTTGTTAATCAGAAGCATTGATTTTTCATGCTAACATCTCTGCAGTCTCTAGTTATTTATTGCTAAGGACTTACTACTTCAGTATCTCGATTACTTAATTTAGTATATGTACATAATTTTATCAATGACGACAATCCACCGATAATTACGACAACGCACGTCCTACCAGATCATTCCACACGCCTTCACAATGAATATCAAGTTATTTATCAAATAGGGCAGGATGATATACAGTGTGGTCCATTGATAGTGACCGGGCCAAATATCTCACGAAATAGGCATGAAACGAAAAAACTACAAAGAACGAAACTCCTCTACCTTGAAGGGGGAAACCAGATGGCGCTATGGTTGGCCCGCTGGATGGCGCTGCCATAGGTCAAACGGATATCAACTGCGTTTTCTTTAAATAGAATCCCCCATTTTTATTACATATTCGTGTAGTACATAAAGAAATATGAATGTTTTAGTTGGACCACTTATTTCGCTTTGTGATAGGTGACGCTGTAATAGTCACAAACGTATAAGTACGTGGTATCAAGTACCATTCCGCCAGTGCGGACGGTATTTGCTTCGTGATACATTACCTGTGTTAAAGTGGACCGTTTACCATTTGCGGAAAAGGTCGATTCGTGTTGATGTATGGCTATTGTGATAAAAATGCCCAACGGGCGTGTGCTATGTATGCTGCTCGGTATCCTGGACGACATCATCCAAGTGTCCGGACCGTTCACCAGATAGATACGTTATTTAAGGATACAGGAAGTGTTCAGCAACAAATGATGATGCCCAAGTAGGTGTTTCAGCTGCTCTCGCGGCTAATCCGCACATCGGTAGCAGACAAATTGCGCGAGAATCGGGAATCTCAAAAACGTCGGTGTTGAGAATGTTACATCAACATCGATTACCATATTTCTATGCTCCAGGAATTGCATGGCGACGAATTTGAACGTCGTGTGCAGTTCTGCCACTGGGCCAAAGGGAAATTACGGGACGATGACAGATTTTTTTGACGCGTTCTATTTAGCGACGAAGCGTCATTCACCAACAGCGGTAACGTAAACCGGCATAATATACACTATTGGGCAACGGAAAATCCACGATGGCTGCGACAAGTGGAACATCAGCGACCTTGGCGGGTTAATGTATGGTGCGGCATTATGGGAGGAATGATAATTGGCCCCCATTTTATCGATGGCAATCTAAGTGGTGCAATGTATGATGATTTCCTACGTAATGTTCTACCGATGTTACTACAAGATGTTTCACTGCATGACAGAATGGCGAGGTACTTCCAACATGATGGATGTCCGGCACATAGCTCGCGTGCGGTTGAAGCGGTATTGAATAACATATTTCATGACAGGTAGATTGGTCGTCGAAACACCATACCGTGGCCCGCACGTTCACCGGATCCGACGTCCCCGGATTTCTTTCTGTGGAGAAAGTTGAAGGATATTTGCTATCGTGATCCACCGACAACGCCTGACAACATGCGTCAGCGTATTGTCAATGCATGTGCGAACATTACGGAAGGCAAACTACTCGCTGTTGAGAGGAATGTCGTTACACGTATTGCCAAATGCATTGAGGTTGACGGACATCATTTTCAGCATTAATTGCGTTAATTTGGTGCTTACAGGTAATCACGCTGTAACAGTATGCGTTCTTAGAAATGATAAGTTCACAAAGGTATATGTGTCACATTGGAAGAACGAAAATAAAATGTTCAAACGTACCTACGTTCTGTATTTTAATTTAAAAAACCTACCTGTTACCAACTGTTCGTCTAAAATTGTGAGCCATATGTTTGTGACTATTACAGCGCCATCTATCACAAAGCGAAAAAAGTGGTCCAAGGAAAACAGTCATATTTCTTTACGTACTACACGAATATGTAATAAAAATGGGGGTTCCTATTTGAAAAAACGCAGTTGATATCCGTTTGACCTATGGCAGCGCAATCTAGCGGGCCAACCATAGCGCCATCTGGTTTCCCCCTTCAAGCTAGACGAGTTTCGTTCTGTGTAGTTTTTCGTTTGACGCTTATTTCGTGAGATATTTGGCCCGGTTACGATCAATGGACCACCTTGTATACATATATGACAGACATACAAGGCCTTAGGAAGCAATGAAATGTCTGATTATCTGGATGCGTATGAAAAGAGAGTGGTATCAGACATTCTATATGAGGGGGAGGTTATAGCGTTATAGCATTCTTGAGTAACAAGGTGTGCCTCCACCCCCCCCCCCCCCACCCACCGATACACACTCAGTACCTCCTGTGGGTTCTCCTGACTCTCACTACTAACCATTCCACTTTTGTCGGCCACACACACACACACACACACACACAAACTCTACCTCCGGTGGTTAACCCTGACTCTCGCTACTACCCGTGCCAGTTTTGTCGGCCACACACACACACACACTCTCTCTCTCTCTCTACCCTGGCTATCGCTACTAACCATTCCACTTTTGTCGGCCACACACACACACACACACACTCTACCCTGGCTATCGCTACTAACCATTCCACTTTTGTCGGCCACACACACACACACACACACACACACACACACACTCTACCTCTTGTGGCTTCCCCTGACTCTCGCTACTAACCGTTCCACTTTTGTCGGCCACACACACACACACACACACACACACACACACGCACACGCACACAGACTACCACCTTGCTACTACCCGTCCCACTCACGTTGACCTCTGTGGACCACAGGCCAGGTGACGCGGCTGAGCCTGGCGGCGCACCACCTGTCGAACGCGCTGCTGTACCCGCCGTCGCTGCTGGTGGCGGAGGGCCCGGCGCGCCAGCCGCGGCCGCAGCGCCGCCGCCTGCTGCTGGACCGGCCGCCGCCCTGCGACGTCCACCTGCTCACGCTGCGCCAGGCGCCCGCCCACGACGACCCCGCCTTCCCCTCCACCTCGGCGCTCATGGTGCTCCACCGGCAGGTCAGTCTCCCGTACAGAGGCCAGCGTCCACACCGTTCACACCCCACGGGCTTCTTGTTCCTTTTCATTCGTACATTGTCGTCAGGACCAGACTGCAAACCTAGTGAGGATGTTGCAGGAGACACTGGACTGAGGAATAATTCTTAAGAAAACAAATCAACAAGTTGCCCCATTTCTGAGATACACTACTGCCCATTAAAACTGCTAACCCAAATGCAGCTAATAAACGGGTATTCATTGGACAAATATACCATACTAGCATTGACATGTGATTACATTTTCACGCAATTTGGGTGCGTAGATCCCGAGGAATCAGTACCCAGAACAACCACCTCTGGCCATAATAATGGCCTTGGTCGCCTGGGCATTGAGTCAAACAGAGCTTGGATGGCGTGTACAGGTACAGCTGCCCATGCAGCTTCAACACGATATCACAGTTCATCGAGAGCAGTGACTGGCGTATTGTGACGAGCTAACTCCTCGGCCACCATTCACCACACGTTTTCAATTGGTGACAGATCTGGAGAATGTGCTGGCCAGGGCAGCAGTCGAACATTTTCTGTATCCAGAAAGACCTGTACAGGCCCTGCAACATGCGGTCGTGCATTATCCCGCTGAAATGTAGGCTTTCGCAGGGATCGCATGAAGGGTAGAGCCACGGGTCGTAAAAACATCTGAAATGTAACGTCCACTGTTCAAATTGCCGTCAATGCGAACAAGCCCTGACCGAGACGTGTAACGAATTGGCACCCCATACCATCACGCCAGTATGCCGATGACGAATTCATACTTCCAATGTACGTTCACCGCGATGTCGCCAAACACGGATGCGGCCATGATGATGCTGTAAACAGAACCTGGATTCATCCGAAAAAATGACGTTTCGCCATTCGTGCACCCAGGTTCGTCGTCGTGTACACCATCGCAGGCGCTCCTGTCTGTGAAGCAGTGTCAAGGGTAACTGCAGCCGTGGTCTCCGAGCTGATAGTCCATGCAGCTGCAAACGTCGTCGAACTGTTCGTGCAGATGGTTGTTGTCATGCAAACGTCCCCATCTGTTGACTCAGGGATCGAGACGTGGCTGCACGATCCGTTACAGCCGTGGGGATAAGATGCCTGTCATCTCGACTGCTAGTGATACGAGGCCGTCGGGATCCAGCACGGCGTTCCGCATTACACTCCTGAACCCACCGATTCCATATTCTGCCAACAGTCATTGGATCTCGACCAACGCGAGCAGCAATGTCGCGATACGATAAACAGCAATCGCCATAGGCTACAATCCGACCTTTGTCAAACTCGAAAACGTGATGGTACGCATTTCTCCTCCTTACACGAGGCATCGCAACAACGCTTCACCAGGCAACGCCGGTCAACTGCTGTTTGTGTATGAGAAATCGGTTGGAAACTTTCCTCATGTCAGCAAGTTGTAGGTGTCGTCACCGGCGCCAACCTTGTGTGAATGCTTTGATAAGCTAATCATTTGCATATCACAGCATTTTCTTCCTGTCGGTTAAATTTCGCGTCTGTAGCACGTCATCTTCGTGGTGTAGCAATTTCAATGGCCAGTAGTGTATTTAGCATTGAAGGTCAGTGCGTGTGCAAATTCGAGCACTTACATGCACTTAAATGCAATAATGCATCAACGGCCATGGGTCCGAGAGTTACCCCTTGTTCCGATGCTCATTACCAGTTAAAATGTGCCGTCTTCCAAAGTGACAACTGTAGGTTAGGTGAGCAAAAAGGATGTTTGTTTGGTTTGAGGGTGCCAAGCGAAGAACACATTTGGCAGCGCCACCTCTGGCAAGTTCCTTAAATTTTCTCATAACTACGTGACTGGCGAACACAAATGCTTGATAACTTAGAAACAGTGCAACAGATAAAATTTTTTTTGTTAACAATTATTTCCCAGGACAACCTGCCCTACAAACCTTTCAGGCTGTTTCTGAATACCTTGTATACATACAGGATGTTCTATGAGGAATGGACAGTATTCAGGGGTATAACAGGAATAGTTTCTTGAAGCAAAAAACATCATATGGGCATATGTCCCATTGCGAATGGCTTCCATGGTAGAGGACATTTGATGTAAACTTGTTTTTCGACTAGTAGCACTCACACATGTGTCTTACCCACCCAGTCAGGCAAGCAACACAACTTGTTCTCGCAAGAGTTCACAAATGAAGTTGATGGTGGAATAATCATATATTTATTATGAACTATACAACAGCCTGAATGTGATGCTTACGATAATGCCCAGATGTGAATATGTCACAAATGTCTATTTTTCTGTTTACACTTTGTAAAAGAATGTTGCCATGTTCATACATGTTGAATCCTGACAATTTACTGAAAAATGCAGAAAGTAAATAATAATTTACATTAAATGTGTTCTATCTCAGAAACCATTCGGAATAGGGCATATGTCCATATGGATATGTTTTGCTTCAAATGATCATTCCCGTCATATCCCTGAATACTGCCCATTCCTCCATGAACACCCTAAATATACACTCCTGGAAATTGAAATAAGAACACCGCGAATTCATTGTCCCAGGAAGGGGAAACTTTATTGACACATTCCTGGGGTCAGATACATCACATGATCACACTGACAGAACCACAGGCACATAGACACAGGCAACAGAGCATGCACAATGTCGGCACTAGTACAGTGTATATCCACCTTTCGCAGCAATGCAGGCTGCTATTCTCCCATGGAGACGATCGTAGAGATGCTGGATGTAGTCCTGTGGAACGGCTTGCCATGCCATTTCCACCTGGCGCCTCAGTTGGACCAGCGTTCGTGCTGGACGTGCAGACCGCGTGAGACGACGCTTCATCCAGTCCCAAACATGCTCAATGGGGGACAGATCCGGAGATCTTGCTGGCCAGGGTAGTTGACTTACACCTTCTAGAGCACGTTGGGTGGCACGGGATACATGCGGACGTGCATTGTCCTGTTGGAACAGCAAGTTCCCTTGCCGGTCTAGGAATGGTAGAACGATGGGTTCGATGACGGTTTGGATGTACCGTGCACTATTCAGTGTCCCCTCGACGATCACCAGTGGTGTACGGCCAGTGTAGGAGATCGCTCCCCACACCATGATGCCGGGTGTTGGCCCTGTGTGGCCCTGTGTGCCTCGGTCGTATGCAGTCCTGATTGTGGCGCTCACCTGCACGGCGCCAAACACGCATACGACCATCATTGGCACCAAGGCAGAAGCGACTCTCATCGCTGAAGACGACACGTCTCCATTCGTCCCTCCATTCACGCCTGTCGCGACACCACTGGAGGCGGGCTGCACGATGTTGGGGCGTGAGCGGAAGACGGCCTAACGGTGTGCGGGACCGTAGCCCAGCTTCATGGAGACGGTTGCGAATGGTCCTCGCCGATACCCCAGGAGCAACAGTGTCCCTTATTTGCTGGGAAGTGGCGGTGCGGTCCCCTACGGCACTGCGTAGGATCCTACGGTCTTGGCGTGCATCCGTGCGTCGCTGCGGTCCGGTCCCAGGTCGACGGGCACGTGCACCTTCCGCCGACCACTGGCGACAACATCGATGTACTGTGGAGACCTCACGCCCCACGTGTTGAGCAATTCGGCGGTACGTCCACCCGGCCTCCCGCATGCCCACTATACGCCCTCGCTCAAAGTCCGTCAACTGCACATACGGTTCACGTCCACGTTGTCGCGGCATGCTACCAGTGTTAAAGACTGCGATGGAGCTCCGTATGCCACGGCAAACTGGCTGACACTGACGGCGGCGGTGCACAAATGCTGCGCAGCTAGCGCCATTCGACGGCCAACACCGCGGTTCCTGGTGTGTCCGCTGTGCCGTGCGTGTGATCATTGCTTGTACAGCCCTCTCGCAGTGTCCGGAGCAAGTATGGTGGGTCTGACACACCGGTGTCAATGTGTTCTTTTTTCCATTTCCAGGAGTGTATGACGACATGCACATTCAGCACCAGTTATGGTTTGTGTAACACAGCTGTGATTGAGAATGTATTATATCAAGCAAGATTGCCTTTTTTCCCCTGAAAATATCGCTTAGAGACAAGTAACCTAAAAATGTGTTTGATTCTGCTTCCAATATGACAGTTGCGGTTAATACTCCAAATGCCTTCAGGACTTCGCATTGTTAACACAGCAGAACTCAGACATCAGTATAAGTGTAATGAAATGAAAACAGTATTATTGAGTCATACGAATGCCTCACTTTTGTTGCGACACAGTTCAAGACTCTGGAGAAAATTTTTACACCTGATGCATGGTAACTGCACACACAAGAGCTTTTTGCCGACACTACAACCACCTACATGAGTAAGCTTTTCCTGGGTTACCTTCAAGTACTACACTTAAACTATTCCTGATTTAATTGGAAGATCTGTACTTCCACTTTCATATCAACAGCCTCAAAACACATACTCTAAATGGTTCAAATGGCTCTGAGCACTATGGGACTTAACATCTGACGTCATCAGTCCCCTAGAACTTAGAACTACTTAAACCTAACTAACCTAAGGACATCACACACATCCATGGCCGAGGCAGGATTCGAAACTGCGACCGTAGCGGTCGCGCGGTTCCAGACTCAAGCGCCTAGAACCGCTCGGTCACGACGGCCGGCTACATATTCTAGACCTCGGGCTATGTTACAGGTCAGTGTCACACCAAGTTTGTGGGGAAAGGGGGGGGGGGGGTGGCATGTCACTCTCCAACAAGTGTTTACCAATAATTAAATGGCGGAAAATTTACGGTTATAGGACGGCTTAACACGTGGAAAATGACATTTTAATTATTCACTCACTGTATTCAACTTTTATCATTCCTTTCAAATCGCATAACAACTTCAATTAGACACAGTTCATCACTCATTCTGCACACTTATTTCATAATTATGGCACTTTTAAACTGCAAATCCTCTTAGAGCTGTCTTGAATCTTCACGGTTCTTTCTCAGGAGCCTTTATGTGGATAGATAGGTACAGCAACCAGTAATCAGAGTCTGAAATGCGTCTGCAAACCACAAGGATTATTAAACATTTTTGCTGTCACTAACTACAAGCAATGTAATTGACAGAGTAGTATTACTAATATTTGCTGTAATGAAAGCCACATTGGGGACGTTTCACATTTGCAAGAACGATCTCATTTAAGTAATTAAGTTCATTGAAACACTTGGAAACTAATCCGTCGTCGGACGAAGACAGTCTAAAGACGCAGTGGCAATTTCTCCAGATCTGTCGACAGTGATATTTTGAATTATCGCTGTAGTGAGTGACTGAAATGTAGTTCGGGTACCTGTGAACATAACAATACGTTAGAATTCGTTTTCTAAACACGTACTATTACGGTACTGTATGGCTACTTTCATATTAATTACACTATTAATATTTTGACAATTGTTTTTTTGACAAACTGCCTATTGGCTTCTGTCTCGGGTTCTTCGGCCGACGTTCATCTAATGATTTTTCTGACGTTTCGCCTGCACGAGTGGATGGCATTATCAAAACTTCACCCTCCATTGCCGGTGGTGAACTGGAGGCGAGCTCGCGGCCGCAGACTATATGTACCTGGCGCGCCAACGTCCGAGGGCTTCTCCGCGGTCATTTCCGGTGCGGTTCTCCTCTTGCTACCTGCGACGGTCGTTCGCTGCAGTACGGGAAGCCAGGATCCGTTTACCTTCTCTGAACAAGCGCGTGTGATAGTGCTTCTCTACAGCCAGAACTTCCGTGTCGGCGAATTTTATTACGTGGTCGGTCTCATTCAGTGCGTGCTCTGCCACGGCCGATTTCTCCACCTGCCCCAACCTGCAATGTCGCTTATGCTCTTTGATCCTGTTGTTAATGGATCGTCCAGTCATTCCCACATAAACTTTTCCGCATGTGCATGGTATACGGTATATTCCCGACATTGCAAGTGGGTCTCTTTTCTCCTTCGCCGATCTAAGACACTCTTTGATCTTTCTTGTCGGTTTGAAAATCGTCTTTACGCCATGTTTGCGCAATATACGGCCGATTCTGTCCGTCACTCTGGGAATGTATGGCAGAAAGGCCGTACCCGACATTTCTTTTTCTGGTTCCTTACTTCGCCGAGTGTTTGGCTCTGTTACACTTCTAATATAATTTGTGGAGTACCCATTGCTCCTCAGAACAGTTTCCAGGTGTTGCATTTCTCGTTTGAGGTGTTGCGGCTCACATATTCGTCCTGCTCTCGTTACGAGCGTACTAATCATGCCTCTTTTCTGGCTCGGGTGGTGGTTTGACAGTTTGTGCAGGTATCGGTCCGTGTGTGTCGGTTTTCGATACACGCTGTGTCCCAGGTTTTCGCCGTCCCTTGTGACCAGCACATCTAGAAATGGCAGTTTCTTGTCCTTTTCTTGTTTCTTTAGTACAAAAGTAAAGCCAACGGAAGAACAAATGTCAAACATACTTACTAATAACAGTTTTGTTGAGATGCAATTTTCTGTGTGGACAAGTGTAACTTTTTCATACGATGATAAGTCGCAGAAATCGTAGGAGTCGCAGAAGAAGCAGAAATCGCAAAAGAAGCAGAAATAGTAGAAGTCGCAGAAATCGGAGTGGTAGAGTGCGGAGGGATACAAGACCTGGATTTCTTAACTGCGATTCTTAACTGCGATAAATCACAGCTAAGAATAACAGATACGGAAAAGTAGCATTCACAGAAATCACTGATATCGAAAAATCGCAGTTTAGCTCACCACTTTGGTGACGTTGTAGTCAGCGTACTATTGGCTGAAGTCATCTGACAGCCCTTTCTGCTGTAACGTTCCAGGTCGACCTGCCGGTGCTTGATGTTACGCCGGAACATCACACGTTCAATAATATTGGCAAACTGTCAATGTACTGATCATGTGAGGGCGCGTTTTGACGTATTGTCAGTACTAGAGATGGTGATGAGCAGTACTGATGGACCTCAAAATATTCTCAGTATTGTCAATACATACTAAACGTGTGACGTCAAATATTGACGGTTTGACTGAACTAAGAACCAGTCACGCGGCGTTAGTGTGGACTGTTATTTTTTTTTTTTAATTCGTCGTTCTGTAAATCATACCTTAGATACAATTTTTAAGGAGTGTTGTAAGAATTTCAATAGTCCCATGCAATGGTAGTCGTTGCACGTGCCACTTTAGGATCGTTAACGGAGCATTCTCTATGACGCTGCCTACTTCATTAATTTGAAAATGTGGTGTAGATAGTTGTGTTACATAGTACTTTTGAAAAACGCCCCCATTTCGAAAAATACGTCATATATGCAATGACTAGTAAGAGGTCTACGAAACGCGTGGCAACTGCACCAAATTATCGCAAAGCGCAAATAAATAAATAAATAAATAAAATTTACGTTAATTGCCTGCACAAGTCCTTGCCAGGCAGATATAATTACTTCTGAGGTTTCCATAGAATTTTACTTATTGTGTTTGCTGATATTACAGCCGGCCGCTGTGGCCGAGCGGTTCTAGGCGCTTCAGTCCGGAACCGCGATACTGCTGCGGTCGCAGGTTCGAATCCTGCCTCAGGCATGGATGTGTGTGATGTCGTTAGGTTAAGTTAGGTTTAAGTAGTTCTAAGTCTAGAGCACTCATGACCTCAGATGTTATATCCCATAGTGCTTAGAACCATTTGAACCATTTTTGCTGATATTACAGAAGTAAACTTAGAGCACTAGAATGACCATTCTGTTGCCAGACATATCGAAATTACCCTTAATCGTATGTGGAATGCGATTGCCTCTTTCATTAACATATTTTGCTTCTCTGTTTTATCTCGTTTCAGTACTAATAAGTTTTAGTACGATGTAGAACTCACAGGAAAACAAGTTATGAAATCTTTCGGATCCTTGATTCTGATTTCAGTCAGTAAATTAAGTTACTAAAATTTTTTCAACTGATCTCGCACCGATTTCCTCTTTTTCGTTGTTTTCTGTTGCTTGCAAGGAATGGCTAAAATAACTGTAGCACACGCTTTGTTTTTTTACTTACTGTGTTTCCTGTTATTACAGAACTAAACTTAGAGCACTAGAATGACCGTTCTGTTGCCAGACATCTCGAAATTACTCTTAATCGTATGTGGAATGCGACTGCCTTTTTCATTAACGTACTTTGATTCTCTGTTTTATCTCGTTTCAGTACTAATAAGTTTTAGTACGATGTAGAACTCACAGGAAAACAAGTTATGAAATCTTTCGGGTCCTTGATTCTGATTTCAGTCAGTAAATTAAGTCAGTAAAATTTTTTCAACCAATCTCGGCCCGATTTCCTCCTTTTCGTTGTTTTCTGTTCCTTGCAAGCAGTAGCTAGAGTAACTGCAGCACACGCTTTCTTTTAGGTGTTGGACATTTTAAATTTATAAAATCGCGTTGTCGACTGACAATTTTTGTCAACCTTATTGATATTGTCAGGCCGCTTCAATATATTGAAAGTTTGGCAGACTAGTATTTGTCAATGAATATTGAAGGTGTCCAGACCCCTGAAGCAAATCAGCCGCTGCAAAGCACTGCCTCTGTAATTATAGTGAAATGAAATACCATAAAGTTTTATCGTCGTGTAAGCGCCAAATTTCTGGAGCAGCATAATTAAGGGGTCTATCGAAGTAAAAAGTCGGAAGACCTCATAAAGGGGGACGGAGGTTTCACCTTGGGGATCGCCACTCAGTTTATTACGAGGACGAGTCAAATGAAAACCTTAAATATTTTTTTAAATATTATTTACTGTGCAGAAGTGGTACAAAGCTGTATCACTTTCCAACATAATCTCCCCCTCGCTCAATACAAGTTCAAATGGTTCAAATGGCTCTGAGCACTATGGGACTCAACTGCTGTGGTCATAAGTCCCCTAGAACTTAGAACTACTTAAACCTAACTAACCTAAGGACAGCACACAACACCCAGCCATCACGAGGCAGAGAAAATCCCTGACCCCGCCGGGAATCGAACCCGGGAACCCGGGCGTGGGAAGCGAGAACGCTACCGCACGACCACGAGATGCGGGCTCAATACAAGTCCTCCAGCGCTTACAAAGTGCATAAATTCCTTTAGAAAAAAATTCTTTTGGTAGTCCGCGCAACCACTCAATGCACCACGTGGCGTACCTCTTCATCAGAACGGAACTTCTTTCCTCCCACTGCGTTTTTGAGTGGTTGAGTGATCCAAGCATATGGAAATCACTTGGGGCAAGGTCTGGTGAGTATGGTGGATGAGGAAGACACTCAAAATGCAGGTCTGTGATTGTTGCAACTGTTGTACGGGCAGTGTGGGGCCCTGCATTGTCATGTTGCAAAAGGACACCTGCTGACAGCAATCCACGAGGCTTTGATTTGATTGCAGGCCGCAGATGAGTTTTTAGGAGATCTGTGTACGATGCACTGGTGACAGTGGTCCCTCTAGGCACGTAATGCTCCAAAATGACGCCTTTCTCGTCCCAAAAGAGAGTCAGCATAACCTTCCCTGCTGATGGTTCTGTTCGAAACTCCTTTGGTTTTGGTGATGAGGAATGGCGCCATTCCTTGCTCGCTCTCTTCGTTTCCGGTTGGTGGAAGTGAACCCAGGTTTCGTCCCCAGTAACGATTCTTGGAAGGAAGCCATCACCTTCTCGTTCAAAGCGCCGTAGAAGATCTTCACAAGCATCAACACGTCGTTCTCTCATTTCAGGAGTCAGCTGCCGTGGCACCCATCTTGCAGACACTTAGTGAAACTGGAGCACATCGTGCACAGTGTGGTGTCCTGACCCGTGACTAATCTGTAAACATGCTGCAATGTCATTCAGTGTCACTCGTCGGTTTTCCTTCACTACGGCTTCAACTTCTGCAATGTTCTGTGGAGTCACAACTCGTTGTGCCTGACCTGGACGAGGAGCATCTTCCACTGAAGTCACACCATTAGCGAACTTCCTACTCCATTCGCAGACCTACTGCTGTGACACACATGCATCACCGTACTGAACCTTCATTCGTCGATGGATTTCAATAGGTTTCACACCTTCACTACGCAGAAACCGAATAACAGAACGCTGTTCTTCCCTGGTGCAAGTCGCAAGTGGGGCGGCCATCTTTATACTGATAGTGCGACGGTATGTGTGCACCTAGAGAGCCTGTATACAGAGAGAGTGGCCATAGGTGAAGTTGCCCGTGATTGGTTGATTAGCTTTGCGCCATTTTTCTGCCAAACGTCTCTCGCGCTTCTTGTGTTCGCCGTGCTTTTGACTTGAATTGAAGTTCAGAGGACTTTTGGAAACGATTAAAAGGTATTTGAATTATTGACAGACTTGTTATGCGTTGTGCATGCATGTTCGATTTAATTGTATATCGTTTGTAGTACGTAATTAGCGTTTGCGATCTTAAATACGAGTTGCTCAGAGAACTTTGATTTTAAGGTGTCAGTTTTTTTAAATATTTTTAGTCACGCAAACAAGTTAGGCCTATTACAATTTACTGCGTTTTTAAGCTCTTATTTCTTTAACAGTTCGTGCATACTGGTAGCATCACAAGCTTTTCTGAAGCCAGTATCGACAGTCCTTGCTGGAAACGGAAAATTCCGGTAATTGTTGTGCCACGCTTATTCGACTTTATACCGTCAAACTTTATTTCGTTCAGAATCAGAACACTAGGCATTATTTTGTTTTCAGTATTACTGCCTGACTGTTGACTCAGGCAAGTTGTAGGCACGTTTTCCGCAGTTGTCGTGGTTGCTGAAACATTATTCGTAGTAAATAATTGTAGGTACTCTTGAAGAGAGTTTTTAATAGGCCTACTTACTGTGGGGTAGAAGGGATACGATAGTTTTCGTGTTATATTTGGTCGTTATTACAGTAGCCTGCATTTAACATTACCTGATATTTGTAATCTTTTTCGTTCGTTATCTACGAGAGGTATTCAGTATATATATATATACGTCTCACACTTTTTGCTTGTCACAAGTAAACAACTGATTACGACTCATTCATATGACGTAATACAGGAACGTTAAATCTTTAGCGTTATGTACTTCCGATACAAAACAAGTGCTATACACTTTTTTTTATTTACGTTACTTTCATTGCAATATGTCTAGTAAACGAACTTTAAAGGAGATACATGCAAGTAACCGATAATTTTTACAGCCACTGCATCAAATTTTCCTATGCTGTACGTGATTGGCTACTATGAGTATATCATAGCTGTAAAGAAAGGCCATGTTGTCTTGTGCTTTTGATTCGGTGAGTGTGTACTGCACTACTCTATTACCGGCCATTCAAAAGTCCCGCCCGCAATTTGGCAGAAAAATGGCCGCCGTACCGTACGGTTGGACATTCTCCCTATACAGGCTCTCTAGCGTGCATCTAGAGAGCCTGTATAGGGAGGAGTGGCCAACCGTACGATACGGCGGCCATTTTTCTGCCAAATTGCGGGCGGGACTTTTGAATGGCCGGTAATAGAGTAGTGGAGTACAGACTCACCGAATCAAAAGCACGAGACAATATGGGGAAATCATTTGTTAAATGCCTCTCTTTACAGCTATAATATACTCATAGTAGCCTAATACGTACAGCATAGGACAGTTTGATACAGTGGCTGTAAAAATTATTCGTTACTTGCATTTATCTCCTTTAAAGTTCGTTTACTAGACATATTGCAATTTAAATTAGAAATTTAACATTTTAATTTGACTCACCCTCGTAATACCCCGCCGGCCGTCACGTCCACCAGAGCTGGAAAACGCTGAGAGAATAACGTGCCCTTGACGGGACGTCAGTGCGGGCTGTGAAAAATAGTAGAGCATCGTCGGCCGTGGTGGCCGAGCGGTTCTAGGCGCTACAGTCTGGAACCGCGCGACCGCTACCCATAGTGCTCAGAGCCATTTGAACCATTTCAGTACATCATCAAGGTGGTGTAGGTCGAACTCACAATCAACTATGAACAACTCCACGAGACCGACGATTGTTCACACTATGTGTTGTGTACATAGTTCCGCGTACTCAGCGCGTACACAACTTTCCCACTAGAGCGCGCCCCGCTAAGCACAACAGCGCAGGCGCAGCGCTCGTCCGTCTCCGCACTGCGAGATGGCGCTGTCTTAGAGACGGACCAAATTCTGCTTCCGCCGATCCGCGTATTAATATGTAACGCAGCCAATGAGATTGCTGCTAACGTAGAACCTTTTCTCCTCGCGGATCACACTCGTGCAGTGATACATGAACACTCGAGCTATTATAACGAGTGTACAGACCTCCGATTAGTCAGTCTGCATTTGTCTGTACCAGTCTGCATTAGTCTGTACCAGTTTATAGTCAAGTTTCAGTCTGCGCCTAATAAGATTATCATATTCCTGTACATAGCCATGAAGCCAGCCGGAGTGGCTTAGCGGTTCTAGGCGCTAGTGTGAAGTCGCGCGACCGCTACGGTCGCAGGTTCGAATCCTGCCTCGGACATGGACGTGTGTGATGTCCTTAGGTTAGTTAGGTTTAAGTAGATCTAAGTTCTTGGGGACTGATGACCGCAGCAGTTAAGTCCCATAGTGCTCAGAGCCATTTGAACCATAGCCATGAAGAGAAATGTATAGACACTTTGTCAAGTATCAGAGATATGTGAGAATAAGTTTAACGTACCAAGACCAAAGGAACTTCAGATTGTCAATTGTAAACAGCATCCAGAATCAAGTTACGTACTATCTATGCCTTTTTACTATTTTAATAAATGTGTGTGAAAATTAATCAAGTTCTGTGTAAAGTTGGTCACCGTCAATCTGCTACTCTAAGCGTGCAAGTGGCATTTCTATCGTCTGACCTAACGGCAGAAGATAAACACGCCACGATAAGACCACGAGACATATTGCTGACACTCGCCTACTTCGTTAGAGCGACAAGTCAAATAATGTGATGGTGTGTGTACCGAAGGTCTTACAGTACGCACGCCACACTATGGGTCGCCAGAACAGCTAGAAGAACACCATCTTTTTTCGTTTTGGGAAGGGGGAAGATGGTAGAGATAATGTTGAACTCGTAAGTGGATGTAGGCAATAAGCACTTTACTGGTCAGTTTTTGCTAGTCCTGTTCAGTGTGCATTTGCCCGTTTCTGAGATAATTTTATCCGTTAGGGGACGAGTGTTTGTCGATGCATATACTCTTTCGTTCGCTGTGGTATGCTGCAGTCTTGCGGCTGCCCTTAAGCTTCGGCGGTCGAACGCTGCTAATCTTTTGTAGTGGTGTTCCGAAGCCCACCAAACGCATGCTGCGCACTCGAGGATTGGCCAAACGAACGTTTTGTAGGTGAAAATCACTGGTTCCGTTTTGGCAACATCGAAACACGATCGTAGCGTCTTAATGAGGCTCATTCTGTTTCTCGCTTTGTTTACGATTGCGTCCGTAGGTCGTAGATGATACACACATTGCATGCTCCTTAATCAACATTCGAGAGCAGGAGGCTTCTGAAGTAATGCTCAAATTACCTTCATATTTATTGTATTACTTTCAGTAAAGGTTTCTTTATTACAACGGTGTAATCCTGTACAGGATTTGGTTTCACCGAAAGATACAGTGACGGACAAAAAATCACGATACCAACAAGGAGTTGTGCGACGTAAACGAAAATTGGTAAGCGTGTTTCTGCATTTGAAAGATTATACACTACGTGATCAAAAGTATCCGGACATTCTCAAAAACATACTTTTCGTATTAGGTGCATTGTGCTGCCACCTACTGCCAGGTACTCCATATCAGCGACCTCAGTAGTCATTAGACATCGTGAGAGAGGAGAATGGGGCGCTCCGTGGAACTCAAGGACTTCGAATGTGGTCAGGTGATCGGGTGTCACTTGTGTCATACGTCTGTACGCGAGATTTCCACACTCCTAAACATTCCTAGGTCCACTGTTTCCCATGTGATAGTGAGGGACACGTACAGCACAAAAGCGTACATGCCGACCTCGTCTGTTGACTGACAGAAACAGCCGACAGTTGTGTGATAGGCAGACATCTATCCAGACCATCACTCAGCAGTTTATTTATAGTTGGGAATGGTCTTCCATTTGAGAGTGTTTATTTGTGTCTAAATGTTATTAACTGTGTGATAAGGACCATTATAAATAGTGTCGGAAGTTCCATGCGGCTCTTCGCGGATGATGCTGTAGTATACAGAGAAGTTGCAGCATTAGAAAATTGCAGCGAAATTCAAAAAAATGGTTCAAATGGCTCTGACCACTATGGGACTTAACATCTGTGGTCATCAGTCCCCTAGAACTTAGAACTAATTAAACCTAACTAACCTAAAGACATCACACACATCCATGCCCGAGGCAGGATTCGAACCTGCGACCGTGCCAGCGAAATGCAGGAAGATCTGCAGCGGATAGGCACTTGGTGCAGGGAGTGGCAACAGACCCTTAACATGGACAAATGTAATGTACTGCGAATACGTTGAAAGAAGGATCCTTTATGGTATGATTATATGATAGCGGAACAAAACACTGGTAGCAGTTGCTTCTGTAAAATATCTGGGAGTATGCGTACGGAACGATTTGAAGTGGAATGATCATATAAAATTAATTGTTGGTAAGGTGAGTGCCAGGTTGAGATTCATTGGGAGAGTCCTTAGAAAATGTAGTCCATCAACAAAGGAGGTGGCTTACAAAACACTCGTTCGACCTTTACTCGAGTATTGCTCATCAGTGTGGGATCCGTACCAGGTCGGGTTTACAGAGGAGATAGAGAAGATCCAAAGAAGAGCGGCGCGTTTCGTCACAGGGTTAGTTGGTAGGCGTGACAGCGTTACGGAGATGTTTAGCAAACTCGAGTGGCAGACTCTGCAAGAGAGGCGCTCTGCATCGCGGTGTAGCTTGCTCGCCAGGTTTCGAGAGGGTGCGTTTCTGGATGAGGTATCGAGTATATTGCTTCCCCCTACTTATACCTCCCGAGGAGATCACGAATGTAAAATTAGAGAGATTCGAGCGCGCACGGAGGCTTTCAGACAGTCGTTCTTCCCGCGAACCGTACGCGACTGGAACGGGAAAGGGAGGTAATGACAGTGGCACGTAAAGTGCCCTCTTATTCCTGATACATGAAACATGATGAATGACGAAGATGTTTAGACGGCAGAATGTTAATATCTAACCACTATAACAGTTATTCCGGTAATCAACGGTTTTCACATCTTGATATTCTTTCGATATCTGTACTGGATTAAGCAAAACTTGTTGTCAAAAATTGCGAAAAGTTCTTGATCGATTTACTTACGGACATAGACCACATGTTTATAAACAACAATGTACAGGTTTTCCGGTAAAACCGACTACAGGGAAGAAAATGGTGTGCCGTGCTCTGCTGTGAAAATATGCTTTGTTTTTTTTCTCGTAGTTTTAACTACAATAGTAGTGTGTTTAAACCATTACAGAAGTTGTATCTCGCATGTGCATTCTTTCTCATTGTAAACAAAAACCGTACAGACACAATGTGCTGTTTTGTTTCTTCCTAGCATCGAATTTTCGCAGTAAACAAAAAGATTTATTTATAGCTTATAATTAGAGTAATGTTACGAAGAAGGAATGGAAAATCTGACCGATTAAAACCGATATCGGTATTTTAGTTCTGAATAACCGGTATTTTTCGGGATTTGCTTGGTCTCCATTACCAACAGTTGTTTTTCATTGCCGGCCGGGGTGGCCAAGCGGTTAAAGGCGCTACAGTCTGGAACCGCGCGACCGCTACGGTCGCAGGTTCGAATCCTGCCTCGGGCATGGATGTGTGTGATGTCCTTAGGTTAGTTAGGTTTAAGTAGTTCTAAGTTCTAGGGGACTGATGACCTTAGAAGTTAAGTCCCATAGTGCTCAGAGCCATTTTTTGTTTTTCATTTTTTACTAATAGCCGAGTAAGAAAGTCGAAATATCAATTAGTCATAGCAGCAATGCTACAGTTTTTCGTTTCCAAATAAACCTCTTTTAATAAGGAGTAATTTATATTCGTAAAATGTGCAACGGTTTGAAAAATTGCGTAATTATAGAAAATGAGAAAAGCGATGAGGGCTGTTTCAACAACAGTGCCGACAGAAACGAACTACAAACCAATGGCGTAAGAACTGGTACAGCATAGCTGATACAATAATGTCACTGTTACTGTGTAACGTGGCTTACGGTTAGCTGGACTACTGTTGCACTGGAGAATGGCACCTACCCTAGCCTGGAAATATTTCTATGAAGTGACTTAGCAATAAAGCACAATGCTTCATTTGCTTTAAAAGATTACAGATTTCAGGATGAGATTTTCACTCTGCAGCGGAGTGTGCGCTGATACGAAACTTCCTGGCAGATTAAAACTGTGTGCCCGACCGAGACTCGAACTCGGAAACTTTGCCTTTCGCGGGCAAGTGCTCTACCAGCTACAGGAGTAAAGCTGTGAGAACGGGGTGTAAGTCGTGCATGGGTTGCTCAGATGCCCGCGAAAGGCAAAGGTCCCGAGCTCGAGTCTCGGTCCGGCACACAGTTTTAGAAGTTTCAGATTAAAGATGTGTCTGCCATTTCTATGACATAATAAAAGAGGTGGGAAATTATGGCAACAGTAATAAATGGAAAACATAACAACTCATTCATAGTATACAGTAGTGCTGATGCTGCCTATGTCCACATAATATGCCTTTATCTGCTTGTAGTCCTTGAAAACGGACAAATTAACACTAAAAATAGAGTTTCTCAAACTCACGGTCCTCGATTACATTATTTTTGAACACAGAATAAAAAAAATACAATCAGCAGGAGAATACTGGTAATTTTTTTTGTAGTATTCAACCACTTACTACTTTCTGAGAAAAGCAGCAAACGGTGGACGACTAAATTTTATTTTATTTGCGTATTTAATTTGATATTTTGGTTCAAAAATGGTTCAAATGGCTCTGAGCACTATGGGACGTAACATCTGAGGTCATCAATCCCCTAGAACTTAGAACTACTTAAACCTAAGTAACCTAAGAACATCACACACATCCATGCCCGAGGCAGGATTCGAACCTGCGACCGTAGCGGTCGCGCAGTTCCAGACTGTAGCGCCTAGAACCGCTCGGCCACCCCGACCGTCTTTTGGTTCTGTGTATCTTGAAACTGATAATATCAAAAAATTTTCAATCTTTGTTCGATTTCTATGTTTATTATAGGAGATAATAGTAGTAACAATACCGAAAATCTGTTATTTGAGAAACACGGTATTTTGAGCGGTTTTAAAAGTCATTAAACTGGCGTGGGAAGAGAAACGATATGAGCGAAAAGCCGTTGTTTCATCGATAACCGCCATCCCTACTAAGAAATTTAAATTTGCAAGAACAATAAGCAAGAGATGGTGAGAGAGTGGGGGTGGAAGAGGTGGGAAAGAAGAGGGGGGAGGAAGAGTGCGTGGACAGCGAGAGAGGCACATAGAGATAGGCAGATAGAGGGGGAAAGGAGATCAGGGCGCATAGCCATTCCCCACACACAAAGCGTAATAATACACTGAGGCGCCGCAGAAACTGGTATACGCGTGCGTATTCAAATACAGGCAGAATACGGCGCTGCTGTCGACAAAGCCTATACAGTGTGGTCCATTGATCGTGACCGGGCCAAATATCTCAAGAAATAAGCATCAAACGAAAAAACTACAAAGAACGATACTCGTCTAGCTTGAAGGGGGAAACCAGATGGCGCTATGGTTGGCTCGCAAGATGGCGTTGCCATAGGTCAAACGGATTTCAACTGCTTTTTTAAAAATAGGAACTCCCATTTTTTATTACATATTCGTGTAGTGCATAAAGAAATATGAATGTTTTACTTGGGCCACTTTTTTCGCTTTGTGATAGATGGCGCTGTAATAGTCACAAACATATGGCTCACAATTTTAGACGAACAGTTGGTAACAGGTAGGTTTTTTAAATTGTTGTTATAGTCGGCGCACGAGCGATGGTACACAGCATCTCCGAGGTAGCGATGAAGTGGGGATTTTCCCATACGACCATTTCACGAGTGTACAGTGAATATCAGGAATTCGGTAAAACATCAAATCTCCGACATCGCTGCCGCCGGAAAAAGATCCCGCAAGAACGGGACCAACGCCGACTGAAGAGAATCGTTCAACGTGACAGAAGTGCAACCCTTCCGCAGAGTGCTGGGCCATCAAAAGTGTCAGCGTGCGAATCATTGAACCAAACAACATCGATCCGGTTTTCGGAACCGAAGGCCCACTCGTGTGCCCTGGATGACAGCACGACACAAAGCTTTACGCCTCGCTTGGGCCCGTCAACACCGACATTGGACTGTGGATGACTGGAAACATGTTGCCCGGTCGGACGAGTCTCGTTTCAAATTGTATCGAGCCTACGGACGTATACGGGTATGGAGACAGCCTCATGAATCCATGGACCTGCATGTCAGCTGGGGACTGTTCGAGCTGGTGGAGGCTCTGTAATGGTGTGGGGCGTGTGCAGTTGGAGTGATATGGGACCCCTGATACGTCTAGATACGACTCTGGCAGGTGACAAGTACGCAAGCACCCTGTCTGACCACCTGCATCCGTTCATGTCCATTGTGCATTCCGACGGACTTGGGCAATTCAAGCAGGACAATGCGACACCCCACACGCCCAGAATTGCTACAGGGCAGCTCCAGGAACACTCTTCTGAGTTTAGACACTTCCTCTGGCCACTAGATGCCACAGACATGAACATTATTGAGCATATCCGGGATGCCTTGCTGTTCAGAAGAGATGTCCACCTCCTCGTACTCTAACGGATTTATAGACAGCCCTGCAGGATTCATGGTGTCAATTCCCTCCAGTACTACTTCAGACGTTAGTCGAGTCCATGTCACGTCGTGTTAGAGCACTTCTGCGTGCTCGCGGGGGCCCTACGTGATATGACGCAGGCGTACCAGTTTCCTTGGCTCTTCAGAGTACGTTTTATACGTATCGTTGAGGAGCCGTCAGGAACCTAAATCCTTCGCGATTCTTGCTAAAGCGATGTTTTGTCTTCTACTCCTTTGGGAGCGATGAACTGTATGACTCGCTGTGCATCAAAAACACGAATTTACTGAGAAGCTCTAATTCTGTCACTCGTAAAAGGAAACAACCGCCGCACAATATTTCAGTTTGTTACGCTTTTACCTGTCTGCGGTAGCCACGGCAGTGATGGGAATTTCGATGAAATTAAGCACGCTGTACTTCTACTATTACTACAATACTACTGGCCACTAAAATTGCTGCACCACGAAGATGACGTGCAACAGACGCGAAATCTAACCGACAGGAAGAAGATGCTTTGATATGCAAATGATTAGCTTTTCAGAGCATTCACACAAGGTTGGCGCCGGTGGCAACACCAACAACGTGCTGACATGAGGAAAGTTTCCAACCGATTTCTCGTACACAAACAGCAGTTGACCGGCGTTGCCTGGTGAAACGTTGTTGTGATGCCTCGTGTAAGGAGGAGAAATGCGTACCATGACTTTTCCGACTTTGATAAAGGTCGGATTGTAGCCTATCGCGATTGCGGTTTATCGTATCGCGACATTGCTGCTCGCGTTGGTGGAGATCCAATGACTGTTAGCAGAATATGGAATCGGTGGGTTCAGGAGGGTAATGCGGAACGCCGTTCTGGATCCCAACGGCCTCGTATCACTAGCAGTCGAGATGACAGGCATCTTATCCACACGGCTGTAACCTGGGTGCACGAATGGCAAAACGTCATTTTTTCGGATGAATCCAGGTTCTGTTTACAGCATGATGAAGGTCGCATCCGTGTCTGCCGACATCGCGGTGAACGCACATTGGAACCTTGTATTCGTCATCGCCATACTGACGTATCACCTGGGGTGATGGTATGGGGTGCCATTGATTACACGTGTCGGTCACCTCTTGTTCGCACTGACGGCACTGTGATCAGTGGACGTTACATTTCAGATGTGTTACGACCCGTGGCTCTACCCTTCATTCGATCCCTGCGAAACCCTACATTTCAGCAGGATAGTGCACGACCGCATGTTGCAGGTCCTGTTTGGGCCTTTCTGCATACAGAAAATGTTCGACTGCTGCCCTGACCAGCACATTCTCCAGATCTCTCACCAACTGGAAATGTGTGGTCAATGGTGGCCGAGCAACTGGCTGGTCACGATACGCCAGTCGCTACTCTTGACGAACTGTGGTATCGTGTTGAAGCTGCATGGGCAGCTATACCTGTACACGCCATCCCAGCTCTGTTTGACTCAATGCCCAGGCGTATCGAGACCGTTATTACGGCCAGAGGTGGTTGCTCTGGGTACTGATTTCTCAGGATCCATGCACCCAAATTGGGTGAAAATGTAGTGACATGCCAGTTCTAATATAATATATTTGTCTAATGAATACCCGTTTATCATCTGAATTTCTCCTTGGTGTAGCAATTTTAATGGCCATTAGCGTACTAAAGCTGCGCGGCGTAGCGGCGCGGTCTTGAGCGTCTTGTCACGGTCCGCTTGGCGCCCCCCGTCGGAGATTCGAGTAGTCCTCCCTCGGGCATGGGTGTGTGTGTCGTCCTTCAGCGTTACTTAGTTTAAGTTAGATTAAGTAGTGTGTAAGCTTAGCGACCGATGACCTCCGCAGTTTGGTCCCATGAGATCTTACCACAAATTTCCAGTTTCCAACTACTGCTACATATGTAATATTGACATAGCAAGTCGTTCAGTTGTTAAAATCAGTGCTTCATTTCAGCTGTAAATGAGGAAAACTGTAAACGTCGGTTCTACTTTGCACAATGCGTAATGACGGAAACTGTGCTCTGTACCCACAGTCAGGTGACTAACGAAACCTTACGGACTGCTCTACCCTTTTCGATTTTATTGATGTGAATATCGGTGGCTGGACATCAGTTTCTTAAAGCACTGTGAACGCAGTCCTCGAAAAAATCTGCTTTGAAGATTGACAGTAATTGTGTTTAATTAAGAAATTCGTTGGTAGCTCAACGTATTTGCGGCTTGTGGCTAAGTCTATAATTTACCGAGGACTCACGCTTTAATTTTGTGGTTTAAGTAGTGATACGACAAAACCGTAGAGCAGGGCTTCCCAAACAGAGTTGCACGAAACACAGGTTTCCGCGGGAAATGGATAAGTCGTCCTCTAAACACTATTAACGACATGGCATTTCTTTTCTACATTTTTCCTGATTTTGTTATTATATATGTTATTATGATTTATTTGCTATGACTTAAGATTTAAAATGGAAATAATCACTTAATAAATCAAGTTTTTCTCAGTTAAAAAAAATTATTAGCCTTTAAAATAAACTAGGTATTCCATCAAAGTAACTGGATGCTCAAAGCGTTCCGTCAGAGGGAAAGTTTGGGAACACCTGCCGTAGAGGAAGGTTTCAATTTCTAAGGATCCTTTAAAGAAATGTTTTAGTTCAGAGAGGTACGAAGATTTCAAGAGAAAACTTTCCTTTCAGCAATGTAGGCAGCATTGGTGACGCTAATGATAGTTCAACAGTAAGGTCAAACAGCCAGCACCGACGAAGGCGAATGGTCGCGCGCGCAAGGTTGGGGCTATAAGGGGAAAGTGGAAGGGGAAAAAACAGCTGTTGTTAAGAAAGAAAGGTGGCTAGGATATCCGACTCACACTAATGTGGTCCAGCTTTTTTTATAAAAAATAAAAGCTTGCTCGTCTTCTTCTGCCAATCCAGGATTAAGTCTTATGACCTCTTCAGGCCTGACCAAAAAATAAGTAAATAAATAAAATAAAAATAAAAAACCGGGAAAAGTTACATAAATGCGCGCAGCGTAACCAGATTTTAGTCAAAAAATTTCTGGTTCAAATCTCGTTAGTAGCATACTTCCTTAAATTGTATTTTTCATTTTCATATTTATTTACAAATGGAAATGTTCGTCAACAAACGTTGAAACATAATTTTTAACAAAGATACAATGTTTTATTTTTAATTACTCTTTATAGTAAAGTAAAGTTTGATGCGAACATGCGATGTGAGTTTTAGCGAAGTGAAACGTATTATACAGGGTGAAAAGTCTGGGAGGTTGTAGGGGACATCAAAACAAATATTTTTCCCTAATGTCATTTTTTCCTATGAGGAGTATTTAATCCGGTAGAGGAAGATTTCTCTGGCGGCAAATTATTTAAACCAACAAACACTTTTCCATTTTTTATGACCAAGAGACAACACATTAACACAACCCAATTTTAATTACAGTAGATTTTCAAAAATGCCTGCATTGACACGTAAACAAAGGTTACACCGTCGGATCATGTTCTGTCTGACACGGGCAAAAATCCCAGGAGTATCCTGAATTGTTCCTGCTGCTGCTACTATCCGGGAAACCAGATCCTCTTCTGATGCAACAGGAGTTGCGTAAACAAGGTTGCGCATCTCTCCCGACACAAGAAAGTCCAGAGGGGACACATCTGGGCATCGAGCAGGCCACGGTACAGGCCGCCTCTGCCAATCCACGTTACTGGGAACCGTCGGTCCAGGAATCGACGCAAACGACGACTGAAATGTGCCGGCGCCCCGTCATGTTCGAACCACGTGCGTTGTCTTGTAGGGAGCGGGACGTCTTCCAGCAATTCTGGCAATGCTCTGACGAGAAAATTGTAATAGTGCCTGCCATTTAATGACCTAGGTAGCAGATACGGCCCAGTTAAACAGTCCCCAACAACAACGACCCACATATTAACGAAGAACCGCACCTGATGAGCGCTAGTAACTGTGGCATGTGGGTTATCCTCACTCCAAAGATGCGAATTGTGCATGTTGAAGACTCCATCACGCCCGAACGTTGCTTCACGGTGAACAACACAGAGGATGGAAATGTAGGATGCATTTCACACTGTTCGAGGTACCACTGCGAAAACTGTGCTCTGGGATAATCAACTGGTTCTAGGTTGTGGACACGCTATAAGTGAAATGGGCGTAACAATTGCTCTCGAAGGACTGTTATTACATTCGTCCTCCTGTTACGTGCAATTGCACGAATGGTGATTGAAGGATCCCGCTCCACATGCTGCAAGACAGCTTCCTCAAATTGCAGCGTTTTTACTGTGCGACAGCCTCCCTGTCCAGGTAATCTGCTAAATGGCCCGGTCTCACGCAGACGTCGGTACACAGCAGCAAAGGTCGTTGGTTGGTTGGTTGTTTGGGGGAAGAGACCAAACAGCGAGGTTATCGGTCTCATAGGGTTAGGGAAGGATGGGGAAGGAAGGCGGCCGTGCCCTTTGAAAGGAACCATCCCGGCATTTGCCTGGAGCGATTTAGGGAAATCACGGAAAACCTAAATCAGGATGGCCGGACGCGGGATTGAACCGTCGTCCTTCCGAATGCGAGTCCAGTGTGCTAACCACTGCGCCACCTCGCTCGGTGCAAAGGTCGTACGATGCGGGATACGTCGATTAGGATATTGTTGTTGATAAACCCGCTGTGCAGCTCGTCCGTTGTGGTGCGCTACGTAGCACGCACCAACCATATGAGTGTACTCACTCCAGGCGTATCGCTCCATTAGTAAACAGAGACAATGCACTACTACACTGGTGGACAGCAGTTGCCTACAACTGAAGAGCGCAATACGCCCTCTAACAACTGAAGATCGTAATACGGCCTCTAACAAATGAAGAGCGTAATATGGCCCCCACCGTTTTAAATAATCCTCATAGGAAGAAATGACATTAGGGAAAAATATTTGTTTTGATGTCCCCTACAACCTCCTAGAGTTTGTCGGTTTAAATACTTTTCACCCTGTATATGTTAGTAATACCATTCAGTCTCCAAAAATAACAATAGCAATTTGTTTCTCTATTTTGTTCCAAATTTTAATCTATTGTGAATAATGAAATTTTTATGAGAACAGTCACTAAAAATAAGAAGATTATATTTTTATTAAAAATTATGATCTCATATTTTAATTAACGTTTCCATTTGTTAATAGATATGAAATTTAAAACAGGTATACTGGTAGCGAGATTCGAACCAGCGACTTTTTTACTCACACTTCAATTAGGATACACGCTGAGCTACCCATTATTTCGTAAGTAATCTAAAATTCTTTTGTACTTAACAGTGTTCGGAGATGTTCCTGATCCTCAAAGTCAAAGTTTTCGATTTTTTTTAGAAGTGTGCCGTACTGGTTTAGAAAATTGACGCTCATCCTACAAATACAAAGCAAATCGGAGAGGGTCACTGCGTAAGATCTCCATGTTGTGATTCCAGCCTCAGCACGGTAGAATGGTTCAAATGGCTCTGAGCACTATGGGACTTAACATCTATGGTCATCAGTCCCCTGGAACTTAGAAATAGTTAAACCTAACTAATCTAAGGACAACACACACACCCAGTCATCACGCGGCAGAGAAAATCCTTGACCCCGCCGGCAATCGAACCCGGGCGCGGGAAGCAAGAACGCTACCGCAGCACGGTAGAGATAGGGTGTCTGCGATCTACAGGGTGTTCAAAATAAAAAAAATAAAAAACTGGCCTGCAAAATACAGGGTCCGACTATATAACCTCCCACATTTGACGTAGCAGGCGTGCGAGTTGTAGTGAGCACACTTATGTGGGGTGTGTTTAGTCTGAAAGCGGTGTCCGCGCCATTTTCAGTGAGCGCCATAGCGTGGATTGGTGAGCATCGTGCGTTTGTAGCGGAGGAGTTTATTCGTAACGGTGGTTCTGTGATTAGTACACAGCGAGCGTTTCGGAGACGATTCGAACTTGGCCGACACGATCGTGTCCCGGATAGAAAAACTATTCAACTGTGGGTGTCAGACTGTAGAAAGACAGGTTCAGCACTGAAAAGAAAACCTACCGCCGGAAAATGTGTCGCGTGAGAGAGTGTCTGTGCAAGAATCAACCAATGCAGTTGCCCTGGTATTAGCTGTAGGAGTGTAAGAAGAATTCTTCACAGAGAACTTCATATGCGCCGGCTGTTGTGGCCGAGCGGTTCTAGGCGCGTCAGTCCGGAACCGCGCTGCTGCTACGGTCGCAGGTTCGAATCCTGCCTCGGAAATGGATGTGTGTGCTGTCCTTAGGTCATTTAGGTTTAAGTAGTCCTAAGTCTAGGGTACTGATGACCTCAGATGTTAAGTCCCATAGTGCTCAGAGCCATTTGAACTTCATATGCACCCCTTCAAAATGATAGCTTCTCAGGAATTAACTGAGAGAGATTTTGAAACTCGCAGAGCTGAGTGTGAGGAAATTCTTCAAAACATTCCATCTGGCGCTTTGTTTGTTTCTTCGGATGAGGCCCATTTCCACTTATCAGGAACTGTAAACAAACAGAATTTCCGCTACTGGGCTGCAGAATACCCTCGTGAATTTCATGAGCGACCATTAGACAGCCCTCGTGTTGACAGTTCCGTGCGCCGTTGCTGAATGTTTTGTGTGGGGACCGTATTTTGCCGGCCGCTGTGGCCGAGCGGTTCTAGGCGCTTCAGTCCGGAACTGCGCTGCTGCTATGGTCGCGGGTTCGGATCCTGTCTAGGGCATGGATGTGTGTGATGTCCTTAGACTAGGTTAGGTGTAAGTAGTCCTCGATGGTGAGTGTTCATCGGAGGTGAGGGTATCATCTGGAGTGCCCCAGGGAAGTGTGGTAGGTCCGCTGTTGTTTTCTATCTACATAAATGATCTTTTGGATAGGGTGGATAGGAATGTGCGGCTGTTTGCTGATGCTGTGGTGTACGGGAAGGTGTCGTCATTGAGTGACTGTAGGAGGATACAAGATGACTTGGACGGGATTTGTGATTGGTGTAAGGAATGGCAGCTAACTCTAAATATAGATAAATGTAAATTAATGCAGATGAATAGGAAAAAGAATCCCATAATGTTTGAATACTCCATTAGTAGTGTAGCGCTTGACACAGTCATGTCGATTAAATATTTAGGCGTAACATTGCAGAGCGATATGAAGTGAGACAAGCGTGTAATGGCAGTTGTGGGGAAGGCGGGTAGTCATCTTCGGTTCATTGGTAGAATTTTGGGAAGATGTGGTTCACCTGTATAGGAGACCGCTTACAAAACACTAATACGACCTATTCTCCAGTACTGCTCGAGCGTTTGGGATCCATATCTGGTCGGATTGAGGGAGGACATAGAAGCAATTCAGAGGCGGGTTGCTAGATTTGTTACTGGTAAGTTTGATCATCACGCGAGTGTTACGGAAATGCTTCAGGAACTTGGGTGGGAGTCTCTGGAGGAAAGGAGGGGTTCTTTTCGTGAATCGCTGCTGAGGAAATTTAGAGAACCAGGAGTTGAGGCTGACTGCAGTACAATTTTACTGCCGCCAACTTATATTTCACGGAAAGACCACAAAGATAAGGGAGATGAGGGCTCATACAGAGGCATATAGGCAGTCATTTTTCCCTCGTTCTGTTTGGGAGTGGAACAGGGAGAGAAGTTGCTAGTTGTGGTACGAGGTACCCTCCACCACGCACCGTATGGTGGATTGCAGAGTATGTATGTAGATGTAGGTCTATGTCTAGGGGACTGATGACCTCAGATGTTAAGTCCTATAGTGCTCAGAGCAATTTGAACCATTTTGAACATTTATTGTGAAACTGTATGTACGCTGTACAACTTCCGTAACAATAAGATTTGTTTTTTCCGGTTTATCATGAATTCACGTGCGCTATGGTATTAATAAAAGTAGATTATCTGACACATTGATACAGTTTCAGTTAACGTTATTACCATCATTTTTGCAAAATTAAACTCTCTACAACGTCCGTTGAAAACTTTGTGCAGTTGTCTGGAATTTAAAAAACAAATTCGGCCAAGTAGTTAATAAATTAAAACTTTTATTAAATTACGTCCTTGTTTCTCTGGATGTTCTGGAAAACTACTGCAGATACACGTCTGGGACATATTTTATTACATTCACCAGACCAATAACAACGAAATAAATGGAAATCGTGCTTTACGTCAACCTCGTACAGCTTTGTGATGGCTTCACATTAGTGAAGTTGCTAAATTTGTGGCAAAATCTTTTCTTAAGCATAACTCTGTGACTAAAACATTTGCAGACCTATGTTTATCTGAACTTTTTTCTTTAGTTTTACCTGTAGAATAATATATTAGAATATTTGCATATATTCGTTTATCACCCTGTATATACATACATCTTTTTAGTAGTTAGTACTTTTTACATTTTCCACACATCATCATTTTACATATACACATAAATACATAAACCTCTTACTAATCAGATGATCTTAGTAATAGTCATTGAATAGTTTACATTCAAGAATTAATTATACAGTTTTAAACATTTGGTGAATGATAGTTACACTATTTCATTGTTTATTTCATTCAAGAGTTAATTATATAGTTTTACATATTTAGTTAATGATAGTTACATTATTTCACTGTTTATACATTTTTTTCAAATTACTTTCAAGATATTCTTCAATTCACTAGTATGCTTTATTTTTAAACCCTGTGTCTGATACCTCCTTATTTTAAAGAGGGTGAGGTTTTTGACTGATTGTGGCTTTATAACTTTAGACTTATATGTCTGTGACTGTAGTGTGTCAGTGACAGCCTAGAATAAGGCATATCAAGCATGCAGTTGTTTATAGTGCTGTGCAAATGTAAATTCATTCTCTGTGTAAATTGTTGTATATTTTCTTGTATGTATATTAAGCAGTTATACATATAAAGACTTCGGAGATCATTATGTTTAATAGGATGTAGTGTTCCTTACAGGTTTCTTTTGGATCCAATCCTTGTATACATCTAATTGCATTTTTTGTCATTTGAATGCACAGTTTGTGCCTGTTGATTTATGGACAATATGGTTCCTGCTAGTTCCGCAGTGCAGACAAACACTCTAAAGACCTGATAGAAGTTAGTTACATTTACAAGGATCATTTCACACTGTAAATCATAATGAGGAGGAACGAGTCATTTTACATTGACATCGCAAGTTAATTTGTACATATGGTTACATTCTGAACATTTATCGTGTCTTTTTTTTCCTTTTATTTTATTTTATTTTTAAAAATGTTGAAAGATATACAGAGAGAGTTAGTAATTCCTACCCACAAAATTTTACACACTACAGTAATAGGAATTCTTCTACGGTATGGAAGCAGCTGTCAAGAAAAAACTTTCTCAGTGTTGCCTGGCATGAGCGTGTTTACAGCCCAACAGCCAATTTTAGTTGATTTGCCTTTCAGGTTTTGGAATATTTCTTGGATTCTTTTTCAGAGAGTTTCAGCCTCAAATCAACCACCATCATCACTGCACACATCTTTTTAAGTGCTTTCGGTAGCCGTTAAAAAAGTTGTTGTTGTTGTTGTTGTTGTGGTCTTCAGTTCAGAGACTGGTTTGATGCAGCTCTCCATGCTACTCTATCCTGTGCAAGCTTCTTCATCTCCCAGTACCTACTGCAGCCTACATCCTTCTGAATCTGTTTAGTGTATTCATGTCTGTTTAGTGTATTCATCTCTTGTTCTCCCTCTACGATTATTACCCTCCACGCTGCCCTCCAGTACTTAACTAGTGATCCCTTGATGCCTCAGAATATGTCCTACCAACCAGTCCCTTCTTCTAGTCAAGTTGTGCCACAAATTTCTCTTCTCTCCAATTCTATTCAATACCTCCTCATTAGTTATGTGATCTACCCACCTAATCTTCAAGCATTCTTCTGTAGCACCACATTTCGAAAGCTTCTGTTCTCTTTTTGTCTAAACTATTTATCATCCACATTTCATTTCCATACAGGCTACATTCCATACAAATACTTTCAGAAAAGACTTCCTGAGACTTAAATCTATACTCGATGATAAAAAATTCCTCTTCTTCAGTAACACTTTCCTTGCCATTGTCAGTCTACTTTTTATATCCTCTCTACTTTGACCATCATCAGTTATTTTGCTCCCCAAACAGCAAAACTTCTTTACTACTTTAAGTGTCTCATTTCCTAATCTAATTCCCTCAGCATCACCCGATTTAATTCGACTACATTCCATTATCCTCGTTTTGCTTTTGTTGATGTTCATCTTATATCCTCCTGTCAACACACTGTCCCTTCCGTTGAGCTGCTCTTCCAGTTAAAAAAAGTATATAATTATATTTTCAAAAAGTCATACTTGCTTCAATATCTCAATGGAGAAGATTTAAAACTCTCTGTCACACACCAAAGTACGTTAGCCTTAGTCTGCTATCATTTGCCGAAAGCCTCCTTTAAGTATCTGGAACCATTTACCAATTATAGCGGGTGTTACATCTTATGCGACGTACCCTGTACCACCTACAAATTGAATAATGTTTTCTTCCTAGTGTGCTGTATTCACAAAATAATTGAAAGTTTGTTATTTACTATCCTTCATGGTGCTGCAGTGTTAATGGCCAACAACACAGAAATTTGTAGCCTGCCTAACACCTGTGTTCCCCCCACAGGGCTACGACTGTGCCGTGACGGGATCTACGGTCCCGCGCTGCGGTCCTCTAGATGCCACATCAGACAAGGCCTTCCGGCCGGGAACCACTTTCCGCCCCGAGACCCCGGTGTCCAGGGTGTCGCGGGTTTCACTGACCGGACTCCGGGAACTGCCGGGCCCCCTCCCCGACGCCGCCGACCTGGGAGCGGGGGCGGGTGCACCCCGCGTCCGGCCGATGGAGCTGGCCGCACTCAACGTCACCTTCGCCGTCGTCTGACGGGGGGGCCGGAGACGGCTACGGCGGTGGGCGGCGTAATGTGTCCGGGCTGCCGACGCCCCCGCCGGACACCGCATTCGCCGGACTGCTGCGGCGACGACATCCGGGCGAGGCCCTCGTGGGTGACCTCCCATCCACTTCTACGACAGGTGTTGACGGGACGTTCGTACAGTAACGTGAGGAATACTCTCAGGCGTGATGCAAACACTCAGGTCAGATCACTGCACCAATATTCCACTGTCGGGTATTTTATTGTGAGATGTGCAGCATTACACCGTCTCACTGGGAAGTTGGGCGGGGCACCCTATCCGTACTCCAGTATCTCTGGAGCTAAATGAGGCAGAAGACAAATACGAGTGCTGTGTAGCCCCAACGTATTGTAGGCACAATAACCAAAGTGTTATCTACCGTGTGGACCTACATCAGCTAGGGAGACACTGTGACCTTCCCTCTACCATTTCGAACCTACGTCACTCAGGCTAAAAGAGACGGAAGCTCAATAGAAGACGGGCAGCGGTGCCATGCAGCCCAAATTGTGCTAGGAACAATAGTCAATCTTGGCAGTAGTAGATAGCTCTCAGGTGTGGTGCAAACACTCAGGTCAGGTCATTTCTGTGCACCAGTATTTTACTGCATTGGACAGGATTCCTCACCCATATTCCAAGTACCATAGTGGCTAAAGGAGACAGAGGGAAACGTCTGTGCTATGCGGTCACAGCTTATATGGGCAACAGTCCACTTCTCCTGTACCATTTGGACCTACCGCACGTATGCAGATTGTGCTGTGTCTTAGAGAGACAGTAACCTTCCCCACAAAATTTGGAACCTCAGTTGGGCAGCACGGAATGCCCTCATTACAATCATCTCACTGGCCAAATGAAATGGGAGCTCAGCTAATGATAAATGTAAGTGCTGTCAAGTCCAACTAATGCTAGGAGTCACTTTCAGCTTGCCCCCATCCAAACATACATTAATCAGAAAGACACTCCACCTTTGCTGTACCATTCGGGATAAGTCTTGTTGATGAACTGTCATACAGTCAAGTGCTAGAATTGTTAATCTGTGTTCCTGCATAATGTGTGCAGGTACCAGAGAATGCTGAAACTTGTGCGATGATCACTGGTGTAAGAGGATAAATGTGCAAAATTTCACTTTCATCTGCTGTAACTTGCTCCCAAACCAGTGTAAATATTTTTATTACTGCCAGAGTGTAATCAGGGTAACTAAAATGGAAAATTGGTTTTCTTTTGTCATGATATAGTTCTCCACTGATGGTGGTGCCTTCACTTGACAGATTAGATTTTGCAAGCTGTATTGACTGCACTGACCAGTGACATTAAGTCTTTTGTAAGGATCCCCTGATGTATGCAAAAGTATTAGATGGTATAACACCGGTGCAGAAGAAATGTATCGACATCTACATTACTGCATGTGACTGGTCTACATGGGTGTAATTTCCATAAATGTGTTTTGTTGGGTCTATTATCCTCCTGATTATGATGAAAGTTTAGACTTGCAGAAATGAGATTCTGAACTCAGGAGTCCCTACACTTTTCTTCATGTTATGTGTGTCCTGAGGATGTGAGTGATCAGTTATTTCCAGCAGCAAAATTCTGTTCAGAGTAATAGTGAGTGACCTGTTTGGCATTTTAAACTTTTGTACAGCTTAAGAAAACAAGTGCAATACGGTAGCAACATTTGACTCATCTTCCTGAACGAATTTGCTTACAGTTCTGGGGTTGTTGTTCACCCTCATGGAATCTACATTTTGGTCAGCTGGGCTTTGGCACGATACTTCACAAAGAAAGTAATGTATGTTGTTCCACCATTTAACACATCTTCAGTGAAGTATGGGGATGAATTCCTCAGAAGAATAATGTCCCCTAATCGATTGGGAGAAAGGAGGTGTTTGGGTATTTGAAAACTGAATGGTGCTTGCCTCATTCAGCAAGGAGGGCTTGAGTACATAAAATTGAATGACACATAGCTGACATGGGGGAAAGGACAGCTTGGGTGCATAAAACTGGAAGGTACATAACTGTAGTGAAGGAGTTGTCCATTGTATAAAATGGGATGGGACATTGGTGTCCAAGTGGAATTCTATGTTGTTTTCTGTGTGACTGATAGTTATTGGCATTTTCTGAGGGTACTTCATGCTTTCATTGACTTACACAACACATCATTCATTCACCTGGCAAAGGGTGTCAAATTATAGGGCATATTGCTGTTACGTTAATATTAAGAAATTGTGAAACACGTTTAATGTGTGTTACTCAAAACATGCAATGTACTGTGGTTGCTGTCCATTGGCACAATAGGGGTGTCAACATCCAGTCACATACATGGCTGCATCATCAGGTAACAAAGTGTGGATTCCATTGGGCTATGCTAAATTGTGGAACGAAGTAGTTCAGTATTACTGGTGACAGCATTGCCTTCCAGTCGAAAGGAGGACTTAATATATGGCTCTGTCTTCAGTGGCAGTTGTATCATTGATCCCCATCCATTGCATGGCCGCCTGAGTACACTATCTCTTTCCTGTACAATTTGAGAAACAAATCATCACCTGTATTTAAAAATTAAAATTTTTGTTGCTCGCAAAAAGGTATCGAACAACAGTCGCTACACGAGCTCTACATCCCTTGTTTCCTTTGGCCACATACTGCCTAACACTTATTTCACTGACTGCCTCAGAAATTCTTCTATGCACTCTGTCATGCATATCCTCGACTGCTGACACAAACTTTATTACACATATACTTTATATATTACCCACAGGTAGATTAAATTCTGTGACACTCTAGACCCACAGAAAGCGTAAGAGGTAAATGTTTACACACACAGATGCCTTATTAGATGACACCTACCTCTCATTTCCCGGCAAACTCCTCGCTCTCCATTCGGACACACACAATATTTCCAGTTTTGTGCCAGGAATTTGCAGTGCAGACATTCAACCATTTCACTTCGTGCTAAAGGGTGGAATATTATTGTAACATTGTTGTACAGCGTTCTCCTTGCCTGTAAAAGCAGTTTATGGTCTGCTCAGTGTTGTTTTGTTCTTTTCATATCTTGCCATGCACTGTGAATCCAACTCAGTGCACACTTAAAATAGAGCTGTTATTCAAAGTAGGTTTTTGACTGCAGTGTCTCAGAAAGTGGAAATGGTGTGCATTGCCAAGAGGTAGAGGTTCTGCATTCACCTGCATTTTTAAACTCAATATTCTTTTTTTTATCAGTGAAAATTGTTGACATGGAAGTTGTATACATAACGTAGTAGGGCCAAATGAGGATAGGGTTTACGAGTCTCATGGGTCACATTTCATAAGTCTGTATTTGTATGTACAAAGAGCAATGCAAAATACCAAAAATTTAAATGAGAAGTAGACTTGCAAGACACTCTGTAATGGTAACGGATGTGTTTTATTAACAGTACATTCCCTCTTCATCCCCCCCCCCTTATTTCTTCTTTCCTCCCTTATTTCTATTAGCTGTACTGGGTCAAATTTAATGATGGGCAAAGATAGTGAGTCAGTGCAGTTAGGCAGTGAACCAATGTGGATGACACAATTTATAATGTAAATGAGAGAATGACAGTTATATGACTTGCTATGCCCTGCTTCTACTTTTCCTTGTCTTCTGGTTTGCCATTTTTGTTATTTTTTCTTTTTTACCAGAAAGAAACAAATGTGAAAGTAAATAAACATTTTTTCAGTGGAGATTCCAAGAACAGCAACTAAAAAGTGCTGAAATAAAAGTGTTAATTTGTAGGTAAAATGTGAATGAGAAGAAAATAATGTAGAATGTACTTGCCATCAAAGAGCTTCTGTCGTGTACGAGTCCTGAACCACAGTGCATTTGGTGTGGGAATTGACCTGATGTGGAGTTACAAACCTTGCGTGGGAGTGCATTTCCTGATTGTTTTTTTTTTTTAAATATCAAATGTGGTGCCCTGAAAGTGAACAGTTTGAAATGTGTACGTGCGTGTTTATGTATGTGTCTGTATGTGGTGGGATCACTGTCTGGGTGTATATAGAATGGAAGTCTTGTTAAAAGTCAATATTTTTTACAATGATATTACTACAACTATTGGTGCAGAGAGAGATAGAAGAAAGGAACGGAGGACTGAGTGAGTGAATGAAGTAGAGAAAGGCAAATAAAACTGATGTTACTGTGAAATTATGTAAATAAAAATGTGATTCTATTAATATGGAATAAAAGTGTTATTAAAGGTGCTACAAGAATATACCAGCTTTGTATGGTGTTGTAGATGGTTGTTGGTTGAATGGTCTGCCCATATACTTCTTTTCCCTATAGGACACTAGACGCCATCTAGCCCTGGAAGAATCAAGTATCGCAACTCACCGGTGTCGTGCAAGGTAAATTAATTGTAACTCTTCTGTTGTACCACTGTCTGAGGCAGTCACAGCTACTGTGTGCAAATATATCACTGTTTGGAGTTGGATAAAAAGTGTGTAGAAGGATGAAGGTTATGCTGGAAGGTAAGCAACTACTAGCTATTAGCGGACAATTTTAATGAAATGCATGGCAAAAGTTATACAATTTAAGACATTATGGGAAGGTGTAGGGTGCATAGGACACCATCAAACATTGAGAGCTAAAATTAGATATTTAATTATTTTGGTAGTAAAATTTTCTCAATCTCCAGCTATGTCAAGGGTTAAATAACCACGAGCTTTCAGCTGAATGTCCCTTGTGCGTTGTCAAGTTGTTACAACTTGACACGACTGTAAGCTTGAAAAAATTGTATTAGTTTAATCGCCATGAGACTACCAGGTGTACGGGTATGAAATGAGTGTTTTTTTGTGAAAATGAAACAATAATTTTGAACTGAAAAGTAAAAACATTTTATTCAAAGTACTGACCATTGCTTTCTATACATTTTGACCACCTTTCTGGTAATTTGTGGACACCACGCCAATAGAAATGTTTGTCTTTTGAAGCAAACCAATCAGACACCCAATTTTCGGCTTCTTCGTAGGAATCGAAGTGTTCCTCAGCCAATGCGTGTCCCATTGATGAAAAAAAATGGTAGTCGGAAGGGGCCAAGTCTGGTGAGTACAGTGGGTGGGGTAGCAGCTCCCAGCCAAGTGTTTTGTTGTATCCTGAACCAGTTCTACTTTGTGTGCAGGTGCATTGTCGTGTAAAAAAATTACTTTACCATGTCTTCTGGCCCATTCTGGTCTTTTTTCGATCAATGCATAGTTCAAATTGATCATTTGTAGTCTGTAGCGATTAGTATTCACAGTTTCCCCGGGTTTTAGAAGCTCATGATACACCACACCTTTCTGATCCTGCCAAGCACAGAGCATTGTTTCCTTGCTGAATCGGTCTGGTTTTGCAGTCGATGTTGATGGTTGTCCCGGATTAACCCATGATTTTTCCCTTTTAGGATTGTTAAAATAAATCCATTTTTCGTCGCCAGTGACAATTTAATGCAAAATTGGTTTTCTTTCATGTCTTTGAAACAAAATTTGACAAATGGTTTTTCGGTTTTCCATCTGTCTTTCATTCAATTTACGTGGCACCCATTTTCCACACTTTTGGACTTTTCCCATAGCTTTCAAATGGTCAGAAGTTGTTTGTTGTGCAAAATTTAGCATTGGTGCCATTTGCTTCTGACTCAAGTATCGTCTTCATCCAATATTGCTTGCAATTCGGTATCTTCTAACTTTTTTGGTGATCTTCCACGTTCTTCATTTCTTACATCAAAGTCATTATTTCTGAACCGTTGCACATTGCTTCTGATAGAGCACGATCACCATATGCCTCGCCAAGCATTCGATGAGACTCTGCAGCACTTTTTTTCAAATGAAAACAAAAAATTAATGCTTTCCGCAAATCATCACTTTCTGGTACAAAATTAGAAATTGTTAACACGACGAAAACATATGATGTTGTTTGTTCCATGACTTGATGTATACTAAATATCTTTGACAGATGTCATACCAACCAAACAAGAAAAATTAAGGCTCGTTCACAACAAATGTTCCCTATCGACACATTTGTATCTTAACGCTCATTTCATACCGGTACACCTGTTATGTATTTGCAGACATTACTTTATTACATGGAAATTTAAGTAGTGCTTTAGGTATTGTAAACACAGATATCAATAATTTTCTTGAAGCTTTAGTTAAAGTTTTCTGAGGAACTGACCTTATTCAATATCTCAATTTACTTTTAATTAAATTTATTTGTTCAACCTGATCAGATTACGACCTTCAGGCCACTTGTTACATCAGAACAGGGTTTTACATATAAAATAATTTTCACGACACATTTTCTGAAAGTACTTCAATAATATGGGTGTATACAGGGTGAGCCACTTAACATTACCACTGGAAACACCCCCCCAAACCACAACAAATACAGAATAACCAATTACACAGACCAAAAGTGAGGAGAGGGGCTGTTGTAATTGGTTAATACAAACCATTGAGAAATGCATGGAAGTATGATTTTCAACACATACTTATGTTTATTAAATGGAAACCTGTTATTATTTTTAGCACAACTGAGAAAAGAAACAAATACTTAATCATTGCCATTTATTACATTGTAAAATGTTAAGTACATCCAGAGTAATTTGTAAAGTAAAGTTGACACTTGAATACTCAGACGTTCAATCGCGTGTTGTAACAAACAAGATCTGTACGGGTAAGTTTACGAAGACTACAATGTTTACGAGTTTGCTGTCTCCATGTCTGCATGTAGCACTTGCTGAATTAGTCCTTGTACTCAGATTAACTGTGTTACCGGACATCTGTGATACATTGCAAGCACAACAGAGTATACAGTGTTGTAAGAACTGTGAAACTGGTTTATCCTAACTCAGAACAGGAAGAGATGATACTCAACTATGGCGAGTGCAGACAAAATGCAGTTGCAGCCTGCAGGTTGTATACAGAAAGGTATCCAGACAGAGATCATCCAACACATTTGAAAACATCTACAAGCAATTGTATGCAACAGGTATGGCCATAACACACAAACGGGTCCGTAACAAACCCACCACAGGAGAAGCAGGTGCAGTTGGTGTGTTAGCTGCTGTTGCTCTGAACCCACACAGGAGTTCACGTGACATCGCTAGAGGCAGTGCAATGAGTCAAAGTAGTGAAATGTGGATACTTCATCGTCACAAATTTCACCCATATCGTGTGTCACTGCATCAGCAATTACATGGAGATGACTTTAATAATCGAGTGAATTTCTGTCAGTGGGCATTAACAGGCAATGCATTACAGATATACCTGTTTACTAATGAAGCAGGTTTCGCAAACCACAGTGCAGTGAATTTACGAAACATGTATTACTGGTCCGAGAGCAATCCTCGCTGGCTTCGACTGGTACTGCGACAGTGACCGTGGAATGTAAATGTATGGTGCGGAGTAATTTGCGACCATCTCATTGGTCCTCACTTCACTGAAGGGACCCAGACAGCTGCAAAATAAATCGAGTTTCTACAAAATGATCTGCCAACATTGCTAGAAAATGTCGTGCTGGAAACAGGTAGGCATATGTGGTATCAACATGATGGTGCTCCTGCACGTTCTGCAATGGACACTAGGCTGACCCTTGACAGAATGTTCGACGGGCGTTTCATAGGATGTGGCGGACGCATAAATTGGCCAGCCTGTTCTGCTGATCTTACACCTTTAGACTTCTTTTTGTGGGGTACGTTAAAGGAGAATGTGTACTGTGATAGCCTACAACACCAGAGGATATGAACCATCATACTGAGGCAGCCTGTGGCAGCGTTACATCAGATGTACTGTATCGTGTAATACATTCATCACGCAGTAGATTGCAAATGTGTGGAGCAAATGATGGGCACCACTTTGAACATGTATTGGCCTGAAATGTCAGGACACACACTTTTACATTCTGTAATTGAAAATAACAAACAAATTTGTATGTTTAACTAAATTCTCACGTTAATGTGCGTTTTATTCTAACAAATCAGTGCTGTACAGTATTCTTCGGAGAAAAAGACTAATAAAAATGTTAGCATGTGGACATAACATGCTGTTCAAGTCTCTTCTGTATCTACGTTACATCACTGTTCTTTTTGTACCCCTAATTAATTCTGTTCATTCCGACACACACGATTGAACTGCTGAAGAGCTACTCAAGCATCAACTTTACATTACAAATTACTCCGGATGTAATTAACATTTTACAATGTAAGAAACAGCATTGATTAAGTATTTTTTTCTATTTTCAGTTGCGTTAAAAATAATAACAGGTTTCCATTTTAAAAAAAACAAAGTATGTGTTGAAAATCATACTCCCATGCATTTCTCAGTGGTTTGTATTATCAAATTACACCAGCCCCTCTCCCTGCTTTCAGTCTGCAGAATTGGTTATTCTGTGTTTGTTGTGGTTTGGGAGGTGTTTCCAGTGGTAATGTTAGGTGACTCACCCTGTGTAAGGGAGACTTTAAGACAATGTGAGTTCAGAAGGAGAGAAATTCAGACTGCAACAGCAAGCGGCTCTGGGAAATTAGGAAGGGCATGTATTTGTAATACATACTAATCAAGTTGCTACAAAAAGATAATCAGCTTTGTGTGGTCTCATAGGCAGTTATTTGCTTTTCAGCGAATGTGTCCACGTGCACTTCGTTTTCGTGGATAATAGCAGAGGATGCCTAGCTCTGGAGGAACGACACGTCACTACCCACAGATAATCTGTCGTAGACTACACGGTGAATCACGCAACTTTTTTCCAGTCATACCATTGTCTGAGGCAGTGATTGCTGCTGTGTGCATATATAATGTATCCCTGTTCAGAGGTTAATAAAAGCCACTGAAAAGGATTACAATTGTGATGTTTTCAATTATGTTAATGTGAGCAGCATCTTGTGCTAGTACAATAAATAGAGTGAGTTATGTCACAGAGATTAATACCAGACCAGTGCTTTGGAGATTCTCACGTTAGACCATGGAGTAAATGAACAAACTTGTATATTCTGGCTGAAGCCACCTGTATTGAGAGAATTCTTAGAATATTGACTTAACGCATTACAAATTAAGTTGGGCTAAAATGTAAAATTGTTATTTAACTAAAAACTGTGTGTTAAACAGACTCCCCGCCCCCCACATTTAAGACTCGATTTTTTCAGACTGATCAGATATGTATTGTGTGTTAAGGAAGAAATTTGTGAGCTATGTCTTCTTGAGAATCCAAAGAAAGAGGAATAGGAATAAACATGGTACTTACAATACCTTGTTACAGGGAAAAGAAAATCATGTACTAGGGTTATCAAATCCTTTTAATAAAATGTATGAGATAAGGATGTAAAATATTGGACAATACAGGAAAACATAGGACAGAAAGGTCCAATATTTAGATAGCATAAACGTTCAAAGGTTCAGTCACACATTAAGTTATTTTGAGAAATAAGTAATCCCTTATGTATTGTATATTTAGATATCACTGATATCCTTGGAGTTTTGTATATATTTCTCCAAGGAACTAAAATTAAACAATATATTTATTTAATTTCCTTAATTTATTATACCAGGACCTTACGACTATCTGTTGCAGCAGTACAGGTTTTAAACGTAAATTGCTTTTCACAAATAACGTTAATAATTTCAGTATGATAAATAATAAAATGGTAGGAATACAACGAAAAATGTTTTGAAACTAAATACTAATACTAAAATGAATATCAGCACTGAGTAAGAATTACCAGCAATAATACTACTACTGCGAATGATGACAATAGTAGTGACAGCAGAAGACAAAACAGTGAAAGATCCAGGATGGAATAATGACAGTATTATGAAAAGGAAAGTTGCTACTTATCATATAGCGGAGGTGCTGAGTCACAGATAGGCACAAATCTTTCAACCAAACACGCCCCCCTAAGAACAGACAACATATGCGAGCGTGCGCGCACACGCACACACACACACACACACACACACACACACACACACGACAAAAGTCTGGCTGCCAAAGCCAGAGACTGTAGTCATGTGTGCATGAGTTGCATTTGTGTGTGTCAGCAGCTCTGCTATATGGTGAGCAGCAACTTTCCTTTTCATAATATTGACAAATGACAAAATTTATGTATGGGAGCACAAAAATGAGATTTTAGAAATTTCTCTAAGAAAGTTGCCACAATGCCCTCTAACAGAGCCATACTACCCCACATTTTCAGTGTTTCTTGCTGTTAATGACGTATCTGGAACTTACTTTTGCATACAGCATTCAGTCTGCTAAATAATTTCAGAGGCATTTTTACTCCCCTATTTATTTTTTAAAGTGTTCATCCACTTGCTGGTTTCAGCTGTCATAAAGTACAAATCTATCAGCTGACTGTATAAGTTCAGCAATAAACTTCTCCTTTTGTGGTGTGCGTACTGTAAGACCTTCGGTACACACACACCATCAGATTATTTGAGTTGTCGCTCCAACAAAGTAGGCGAGTGTCAGCAATATGTCTCGTGGTCTTATCGTGGCGTGTTTATCTTCTGCCGTTAGGTCAGACGATAGAAATGCCACTTGCACGCTTAGAGTAGCAGATTGACGGTGACCAGCTTTAAACAGAACTTGATTAATTTTCACACACATTTATTAAAATAATAACCAGCATAAACATTCCTTAACTTAGTTCTGGATGCTATTTACAATTGAAAATCTGAAGTTCCTTTGGTCTTGGTACGTTAATCTTATTCTCACATATCTCTGATACTTGACAAAGTGTCTATACATTTATCTTCATGGCTATGTACAGGAATATGATAATCTTATTAGGCGCAGACTGAAACTTGACTATAGACTGGTACAGACAAATGCAAACTTATGCAGACTGACTAATCTGAGGTCTGTACACTCGTTATAATACCTCGCGCATTCATGTATTACTGCGCGAGTGTGATCCGTGAGAAGAAAAGGTTCTACATTAGCAGCAATCTCATTGGCTGCGTTACATATTAATACGCGGATCGGTGGAAGCAGAATTTGGTCCGTCTCTAAGACAGCGCCATCTCGTTGTGCAGAGATGGACGATCGCTGCGCCTGCGCTGTTGTGCTTAGCGGGGTGCGCTCTAGTGGGAAAGTTGTGTACACGCTGACTACGCAGAACTATGTACACAACATCCCTCCCTTCCGGGCGGAAGAAAAAAAGCTTTTGAAATTTGCTTCAAAAGCCTTTTTTTTTCTGCTTCCTTGCTTTCCAGCGTGCGTATGTCTGTGGGTGCACACATGTTGCTTCCCGTGGCTTTCGCCCGTGGTCCGCTAGGAAAACCCACTCAAAACCTACAGAACAGGGAACCGGAGAAGCAAAAATTTTTGTTACATAATTACATTTCAACATCGGTACATTGGTCATAGTTTAAATCTAATTCTTCTTCGATGTCCATCTTCTCCGGGGATGTCGGCTGTGGACGGCTGGTGTAGTCGGCTGCCCCTGAAGGTGCTGCGTCGGTGGCGGTGACGGCGGTGTCTGCGTTGGCTGCGGCGTCGGCTGCTGGTGACGGTGTCTGGAATCCTGCGACCTGCTCGGGGTTGACATCTGCTTCTGAGTCTGCAAAATGAAACAGCCTAGGAGTTCTGCCTATATGTGACTGCTGTCGTTGCTGCCGTAATTGATTAGTATGGCGAATAACTATGCCGCTTTGCGTTCTTATTCTGTACATGACATTTCCAATGCATTCTACAATGATGCCTTGTGTCCAAGTATGCTTTACTCGACTGTAGACTGTTATGAGGACTTTGTCGTTTACGTTGAATCGTCGTCCTTTCGACATTCGCTGATCATTTTCTGGATGCATTGTGGGTTTTAGGATAGACATCAAAGTCCTGTGTTGTCGCCCATGCAGTTTTTCTGCTGGTGACTGTGCCTCGTGCAGAGTAGCTCTGTATTGTGACAGAAAAATTAATAAGGAAGTCTCTTTGTTGTCCTGTTGCACCAACTTCATCAAGTGTGCCTTGAACGTTTGTACGAATCATTCGGCGAGTCCATTAGCCTCAGGGTGAACTGGTGCCATCCTGTAATGTGCAATTCCATTCATCTGACAGAATGACTGGAATTCTTGCAACGTAAATTGTGTGCCGTTATCGGTCACTATGGTTTGAGGCAATCCTTCAATGGAAAAGATCTTTCACAACGCTTGAATTGTTGTTGCTGAAGAAGTTGTATGCATTTGTAGTACAAAAGGGAATTTTGAAAATGCATCAATGACAATTAACTAAGAATCCCAAGAAAAGGACCTGCATAGTCAATATGCAATCTTGATAAGGCTCTGTTGCCTGTGGCCACGGAAAATATTGTCTTGGCGCAGCTGATTGATGCGTCTGACATAGTTTACAGTTAAAAAGCATTGTTTCAATATCTTTATCAATGTTCTTCCAGTAGCAATGTTCTCTGGCCATGCGTTTCGTGCGTACTATGCCCCAATGACATTGTGTAACATATTTAACACTTTATTCCTGAGAGATTTGGGTATAACTACTCTTGTTTTTCCCGTTTCACTGTGAACTAATGTGACGCCTTTGTGCACTGTGAGAGCATGTCTCAAGTTCCAATAAGATTTCACTTCTGGCTGAGCTAACATGTTCTTATCGGTTGGCCATTCTGTAAGAATATACTGTTTTATCTTTGATAACACTGGATCTTTGGGGACTAACTTAGCTATTAAGGTGGCATTGACAGGGAAATTTTCCACAACGTCCTCACTGATTACGTCGATCCGAAAACATACGTCCTCTCATTTGTCAAAATGTTCAGTAGATGTGAAAGTACATCGGCGTTGGCATGTTTTGCCGTCGATCTGTATAAGATCTTATAGTTGTAAGTACACAGTAGCAATGCCCAACGTCGTAAACGCTGTGCTATCTTAGTGGATACACTATTATGTGGTCCGAATATTGTCGCCAATGGCTTATGGTCTGTGAGCAGAATTAAATTTTCTTCCGTATATGTAGTCATGAAACTTCTTCACGGCAAAGATAATTGCTAGTGCCTTTTTTTCTACTTGCCTATAGTTTCATTGATTTGAGTTTAATGTTTTCGACGCGTATGCAATCAGTCGTTCAATTCCTTGATCTTTATGGGACATGACTGCACCGATCCCATCCTCGTTGTCAATGTGGTGTGCGTACTGTAAGACCTTCAGTACACACACCATCAGATTATTTGACTTGTCGCTCTAACGAAGTAGGCGAGTGTCAGTAATATGTCTTGTGGTCTTATCGTGGCATGTTTATCTTCTGCCGTTAGGTCACACGATAGAAATGCCACTTGCACACTTAGAGTAGCAGATTGACGGTGACCATCTTTAAACAGAACATGATTAATTTTCACACACATTTATTAAAATAATAAAAAATATAGACATTACGTAACTTGGTTCTGGATGCTGTTTACAATCGACAATCCTTTGGTCTTGGTACGTTAATCTTATTCTCACATATCTCTGATACTTGACAAAGTATCTATACATTTATCTTCATGGCTATGTACAGGAATATGATAATCTTATTAGGCGCAGACTGAAACTTGACTATAGACTGGTACAGACAAATGCAGACTAATGCAGACTGAATAATCGGAGGTCTGTACACTCGTTATAATACCTCACACGTTCATGTATCACTGCACGAGTGTGATCCGGGAGGAGAAAAGGTTCTACGTTAGCAGCAATCTCATTGGCTGCGTTACATATTAATACACGGATTGGCGGAAGCAGAATTTGGTCCGTCTCTAAGACAGCGCCATCTCGTAGTGCGGAGACGACCGAGCGCTGCGCCTGCGCTGTTGTGCTTAGCGGGGCGCGCTCTAGTGGGAAAGTTGTGTACGCGCTGACTACGCGGAACTATGTACACAACACCTTTTTTCCTGTATTAGTACTTTATTATTTGCTGTAAGGTATGATACTATCCATAGATACACATTCTTAAAAATCCTCAGGACATACAGTCTTCATACGAAAGAAACAAAATTGTTGAACTAACTTTAAGCAACACCAATACCAATGTAATGTTCAGGGAAAAAATTTCAAAAGCTTTCACAATAAAAATTGGTTTTAGACAAGCTGCTTTTCAATGTATCTCTTGATTACATCATGAAGATTTGGCAGAAAGGCAACACACCCAAAATCAAGATTGGAACAAAACCCTCAATAAGAATAAACTGCCTGGAGTGTGCAGATGGTTTAGCTGTCTTAGCTCTTGGTACGAAAGAAGTTCAAGTCCATATCACCAGTCTCCCAAAAGGAGCCTTAAAGATATGACTACAAGTTTCCTTCGAGGGAAACTGAGATGATGGCCGTGAAATCAATCTGCATAAGTAAAGTCCTCATAAACAGTCACAAAATTAAGATAGTTCTACAGTATAAATACCTTGCAGAAATCATCAAGCACAATTGAAGTGAGAAAGGAATGGGCTTAATAGAACTACCAAAATGAAAAAAGGTCAGTTTCTAATCTTGCCAGTGTATAATAAGAAATGTTTGTCAATATAAACTAAGATCCTACACAATAAAACTGTGAGTCTTCCAGAAGCCACTTACGCTTGCGAAACCCTGTTCCAGTATAAAAATGAAAGAAGAACTGATGAGCTCCTCAAAACTGAAAGAAGTATTGATAGAACTTGAATAAATAAAAAACAACAGTTCAAAGTAGTCTGGAAATACTCCCCAATGAAAATGCCTATTGAGAGATTGACCCAATGAACAGCACAATGAGGATAAAAAGAATTTCTTTCAGATATTGTGAATGCAGGGAAACAGGATTTTACAACATGATGAGAAATCTTAGAGAGAAGACAAGAGGGCTATGGACCCAAGAAATTCAGCAAGATCTTCAAACAGTTGGGCTCCAAATAAAGACATGCAGAGGACAAAGATAAAATTAATACTCCTCTTAAGAACCACAGGTTTTCAGGAGAAATGATACATAAAAGGGCTACAGAGATTTCAGACAAGGTGAGAATATTACAGATGTAAAGAATGAAATGGACTGGGTGGACCGGAAGAACTGAACAGTACAACCTTCAAATAAAAATTGAAATTAGAATGACTCAAGTGGTCCAATGTGGCCAATAATGTTAGTAGTCATAACAATTATTTCTGTAACACCAAAACATCATACAATCACTATGCATTATTAGTTATTAATCTGCATGCATAGTCACTTTACTCTATTCAATTCCTCCAGTCTTTGTTGAAGTTCTTCTGTATTTGAAGCAGATGAAACAAAGTTACCTGGCAGTCCAAGATACACTCCTGGAAATGGAAAAAAGAACACATTGACACCGGTGTGTCAGACCCACCATACTTGCTCCGGACACTGCGAGAGGGCTGTACAAGCAATGATCACACGCACGGCACAGCGGACACACCAGGAACCACGGTGTTGGCCGTCGAATGGCGCTAGCTGCGCAGCATTTGTGCACCGCCGCCGTCAGTGTCAGCCAGTTTGCCGTGGCATACGGAGCTCCATCGCAGTCTTTAACACTGGTAGCATGCCGCGACAGCGTGGACGTGAACCGTATGTGCAGTTGACGGACTTTGAGCGAGGGCGTATAGTGGGCATGCGGGAGGCCGGGTGGACGTACCGCCGAATTGCTCAACACGTGGGGCGTGAGGTCTCCACAGTACATCGATGTTGTCGCCAGTGGTCGGCGGAAGGTGCACGTGCCCGTCGACCTGAGACCGGACCGCAGCGACGCACGGATGCACGCCAAGACCGTAGGATCCTACGCAGTGCCGTAGGGGACCGCACCGCCACTTCCCAGCAAATTAGGGACACTGTTGCTCCTGGGGTATCGGCGAGGACCATTCTCAACCGTCTCCATGAAGCTGGGCTACGGTCCCGCACACCGTTAGGCCGTCTTCCGCTCACGCCCCAACATCGTGCAGCCCGCCTCCAGTGGTGTCGCGACAGGCGTGAATGGAGGGACGAATGGAGACGTGTCGTCTTCAGCGATGAGAGTCGCTTCTGCCTTGGTGCCAATGATGGTCGTATGCGTGTTTGGCGTCGTGCAGGTGAGCGCCACAATCAGGACTGCATACGACCGAGGCACACAGGGCCAACACCCGGCATCACGGTGTGGGGAGCGATCTCCTACACTGGCCGTACACAACTGGTGATCGTCGAGGGGACACTGAATATTGCACGGTACATCCAAACCGTCATCGAACCCATCGTTCTACCATTCCTAGACCGGCAAGGGAACTTGCTGTTCCAACAGGACAATGCACGTCTGCATGTATCCCGTGCCACCCAACGTGCTCTAGAAGGTGTAAGTCAACTACCCTGGCCAGCAAGATCTCCGGATCTGTCCCCCATTGAGCATGTTTGGGACTGGATGAAGCGTCGTCTCACGCGGTCTGCACGTCCAGCACGAACGCTGGTCCAACTGAGGCGCCAGGTGGAAATGGCATGGCAAGCCGTTCCACAGGACTACATCCAGCATCTCTACGATCGTCTCCATGGGAGAATAGCAGCCTGCATTGCTGCGAAAGGTGGATATACACTGTACTAGTGCCGACATTGTGCATGCTCTGTTGCCTGTGTCTATGTGCCTGTGGTTCTGTCAGTGTGATCATGTGATGTATCTGACCCCAGGAATGTGTCAATAAAGTTTCCCCTTCCTGGGACAATGAATTCACAGTGTTCTTATTTCAATTTCCAGGAGTGTAGTTTATATATATGTATTACTCCTTGACCCAGCTTCATGATGGAATGCTTCTTCAAATGGTGGCACTGCCTAGCTCCTTACTCAGTTCTGAGCTTTTCACTTTCTTGATATAATTGCATGCAAACTGTATCTTTATTACAAGTGATCTTACATAAAAAATGTGGTACTATCTGCTGACATTCAGTATCCAAGTTGCTGACCAGAATAATACATAGAAAAGAAAATTGAGGATCGATTAGTTGATGGTCAGTTGTCTTTGCGAAGGTTGAAAACCACTAAGCAGGGTGGCTTAGCACACTGGATTCGCATTCGGAAGGATGACGGTTCAAACCCGCGTTGGGCCATAACGATTTAGGTTTGCTGCGATTTTCCTAAAATCGCGTCATGCAAATGCCGACATGATTCCTTTGAAATGGCACAGCCGACTTCCTTCCCCATCCTTTCCTAATTGGATTGGATCGACGACCTCCCTGTTTGGTCCCCTCCCCCAAATCCACCAATGAACCAAAGTTAAATACCAGGGAGGCAGCTCTGATGTTGCAGTTCTACATCTACATACATACTCCGAATCCACCATACGGTGCGTGGCGGAGGGTACCTCGTACCACAACTAGCATCTTCTCTCCCTGTTTCACTCTCAAACAGAGCGAGGGAAAAATGACTGCCTATATGCCTCTGTACGAGCCCTAATCTCTCTTGTCTTATCTTTGTGGTCTTTCCGCAAAATGTAAATTGGCGGCAGTAAAATTGTACTGCAGTCAGCCTCAAATGCTGGTTCTCTAAATTTCCTCAGTAGCGATTCACAAAAAGAATGTCTTCTTTCCTCCAGAGGCTCCCACCCGAGTTCCGGAAGCATTTCCGTAACCTACCAGTGAAAGAATAGGTCGTATTAGTGTTTTATAAGCGGTCTCCTTTACAGACGAACCACATCTTCCAAAAATTCTACCAATGAATCGAACACGACTATCCGCCTTCCCCATAACTGCCATTACATGCTTGTCCCACTTCATATTGCTCTGAAATGTTACGCCTAAATATTTACTCGACGTGACTGTGTCAAGTGCTACACCACTGATGGAGTATTCAAACATTACGGGATTCTTTTTCCTATTCATATGCATTAATTTACATTTACCTATATTTAGAGTTAGCTGCCATTCTTTACACCAATCACAAATCCTGTCCAAGTCATCTTGTATCCTCCTACAGTCACTCAACGACGACACCTTCCCGTACACCACAGCATCATCATCAAACAGCCGCACATTGCTATCCACCCTATCCAGAAGATCATTTATGTAGGTAGAAAACAACAGCGGACCTACCACACTTCCCTGGGGCACTCCAGATGATACCCTCACCTCCGATGAACACTCACACTGGAGTTACAGTTGCAGTTAATTGTGGAAGCAAGATTTAAGCTAAATGAAGATACCTCTCATAGGATTCACTGGCCTACACAAAGGGGTTCGATGGAGTAAGATGGTGTGCGATATTTGGAATCCTTTGAAGTAAAGATTTAGGAGTGGGATGAAAATTCAGTGTGAAAGGATGTTGTGAGGTGCTGGTTGAGGTGCGTAGTGCACCCCTAAGATGCCACAGATCATATCCCTAATGACAAACGGAAGAGAAGTTCCCCATAAGATCATGCAAATTTAAAAGAAACAAGGTCACACAATGGATAACATTTTATTGAGTGAAAATTACAAGGAGTGGGCCAGTTGAGCATGAAAGTACGGGTACCACACCTCCACGGACATAGTAATGAAAGGATCTATAAAACTATGAAAGCAAACTATTGGTTACTATAGCGGTCTTGTTTATCCCCAAAAAGACATCAGAAAAAGATTTATACAGTGAAAAACAAAGCAAACATTTAAGTGGACAAGAAATTCATATATAAACTACTGCATGGTGGAAGTGAGTGGGTACAAAAAGAATGATATAAAACCATGTTGCGAATGTGGCAATGATTGCAAAAATGTCAGTGACTTGCAGAAGGTTTCCTGGAAAAGTATGAACGAACAAGATACTCTTCCAATGGTGCACAATGCAACTAGTTGACGGCGAAAATAAGATATGTGAAAATCTGATACAAATTAACTGACTTCGTGGTCACCTCATTTTAGTGGACGTCATGACAGTGCTTACCTCTCGTAAATTGTGTTTAGCTCGGCCTCTGTACTCTGCTCAGAGACGTCTCTCTGTGCAATGAGGTGGAACAAGTACCTGCTGTGCTGCCTAAGGAGAGGAGTCCTCCTCAATCTTCCTGAAGGAAGTGTATTCTCCTAACTTTACTCTCAAGACTCTGACGTTACTGCCAGGTCGGAATCTCGCGGCCGATTGCAACACACCTTGCATATTCCAACCAGATCTAATTTACACGACTGGCCATTAAAATTGCTACACCAAGAAGAAATGCAGATGATAAACGGATATTCATTGGACAAATATATTATACCAGAACTAACATGTGATTACATTTTCACGCAATTTGGGTACATAGATCCTGAGAAATCAGTACCCAGAACAACCACCTCTAGCCGTAATAACGGCCTTGATACGCCTGGGCATTGAGTCAAGCACAGCTCCGATGGCGTGTACAGGTACAGCTGCCCATGCAGCTTCAACACGATACCACAGTTCATCAAGGGTAGTGACTGGCGTATTGTGACGAGCCAGTTGCTCGGCCACTATTGACCAGACGTTTTCAATTGGTCAGAGATCTGAAGAATGTGGTGGCCAGGGCAGCAGTCGAACATTTTCTGTATCCAGAAAGGCCCGTACAGGACCTGTAACATGCGGTCGTGCATTATCCTGCTGAAATGTAGGGTTTCGCAGGATCGAATGAAGGGAAGAGCCACGGGTCGTAACACATCTGAAATGTAACGTCCACTGTTCAAAGTTCCGTCAATGCGAACAAGAGGTGACCGAGACGTGTAACCAGTGGCATCACATACCATCACGCCGGGTGATACACCAGTACGGTGATGACAAATACACGCTTCCAATGTGCGTTCACCGTGATGTTGCCAAACACGGATGCGACCATCGTGATGCTGTAAACAGAACCTGGATTCGTCCGAAAAAATGACGTTTTGCTATTCGTGCACCCAGGTTCGTCGTCGAGTACTCCATCGCGGGCAATCTTGTCTGTGATGCAGCACCAAGGGTAACCGCAGCCACAGTCTCCGAGCTGATAGTCCGTGCTGCTGCAAACATCGTCGAACTGTTCGTGCAGATGGTTGTTGTCTGGCAAACATCCCCCATCTGTTGACTCAGGGATCGAGACGTGGCTGCACGATCCGTTACAGCCATGCGGATAAGATGCCTTTCATCTCGACTGCTAGTGATACGAGGCCATTGCGATCCAACACAGCGTTCCGTATTACCCTCCTGAACCCACCGATTCCATATTCTGCTAACAGTCATTGGATCTCGACCAACACGAGCAGCAATGTCACGATACAATAAACTGCAATCGCGATAGCATACAATCCGACCCTTCTCAAAGTCGGAAACGTGACGGTACGCATTTCTCCTCCTTACACGAGGCATCACAGCAAAGTTTCACCAGACAACGCCGTCAACTGCTGTTTGTGTATGAGAAATCGGTTGGAAACTTTCCTCATGTCAGCACGTTGTAGGTGTCACCACCGGTGCCAACCTTGTGTGAATGCTCTGAAAAGCTAATCATTTGCCTATGACAGCATCTTCTTCCTGTAGGTTTAATTTCGCGTCTGTAGCAGGTCATCTTCGTGGTGTAGCAATTTTAATGGCCAGTAGTGTAATACACAAGTTTAGCGGTTCCCTACTCTTGCAGATTTTGTCTCGGTTAACGAAAGAGATCTATTTCTCCCTGGGCACGGGGAAGAAAGAAGAAAGTCTCTCCCACTACGTGACAGATTTTCAGTCACAGCCAGTCAAAAGCTGCACTTGTAGGCGCCTGCGCGAATTCACTCCTCCTACCGAAGTTATTACTTCGAGCCAATCAGAGAGCCCCTTTCTAGGATCTTAACTAACATTCCAGCTGGCCACACTGGACTTTATGGCATCTCCTGTGCGTCAAAGCCTTGTGGTATCTCTTGTGCTTCAGATTCTTACCTTACATATAAAGATTCATTTGCACTTCTCGCACAGTGCAGTGTTATGGCATGCGACCTGGCCTTCTTAACACTTCTGTTGGACGAAAATGGCCAGTTGTCCACTTCTGCTCTACATGCATGGAGAGCGGCTTTTGGCAGCTGACAAATTTATGACTATTCCATTCCCTTAAGTGAAGTTCCTTCTCATGGGCCAACTGAAAGCCCTCAAGGCAACATATTTTGTGTTCAGACATAATGATCTTTCTAGACTCTGAGAAGCTCATCTGCAGAAACCAGCCAGGTTTTAGGAAACAGCAGTCATGCAAGACACACCTGGCCCTCTTTGTACGTGATATACAACAGGCTCTAGATACAGGCTCCCAGGTTGATGCCATGTTCTTCGACTTTCGAAAGGTGTTCGACTCAGTTCTGCACTGTCACTTGCTCCAAAGAGTGCGCACTTACAGACTATCCGATGACATACGCAGTTGGATACACAGTTTTCTAACAGAGAGAGAGCAGTATGTCGTCCTGAACGGCGTGACTTTGTAACCTCCCCCTCACTTATCGACCTTAATGACAGTGAAAAATGAAACCGCGTGTACCTAATGGAAATTTGGGAAAAGCAATCGTCACCGAAGTTAATCTGTCGGTAAAGAGGGAGGAAAGGGTTACATCTAAATGAAAGGAAAAATGCCAATGAAACTGGTGGAAATTAATTTTGAAAAGGGGTAAAGTTAATAAAGAAAGTAAATGTGCGGCCGTTACGTTAACAATTAACTAGCGGTAATTAGATATTTGAGATTTGGGGGAAATTACGGTCGCCAGTCCTATGGACAATTACTATAGTAACTGAAAAAGAAAGGTTGTTACACATATAATTAGCACTAGAAGCGTGGCAACTGAAGGTTGACACGTGTAGTGTGAAAATTGAAAGTTTGTCAGAAGTAATAAATTTCGCTACACTCTGACTAAATTTAGCAAAAGAATTAATAAAACCGGAAAATCGAAAGTTAATTTAGTGACTGAATTTAATAGTGAGTTTTCTTTCTGAAGCACATCGAAATTCAGTAAAATACGGTTAGTCTTGGACTACCTCAACAATCATTTCAAAAGCTACTTCGATCTACGCAATTTAGAAATAAGAGATTTAACTTTGAACTTGAATTAAATGATTCTGAACAATCAACAATAGTAAAATTTTGTACGTACCAAGCTGAGCTACAGTCACAGGTAAGCTAAAATACAGTAACAAAACTCGCACTCTTAATTTGTGCTCGTGTAATCTAAATATTGTAGCCAGCTATGAATACTGTAACTGAACTTTGAAATTAAAGCAGTGAAATCGAATTGTATTATTTTAATGCTGGCGTTTGAATTTCAACGACACTCGGGTACATTTCGGAAAAGGAAGGGACCCTGCTTGGCAATGCAATTGGGACAATGAGCAACAAAGGTTCATGCTAAGTTGCTGTAATTTTGTGATGCAACAATTTTAAAAGCTGAGGTCTGCCATACAGTTCTGAAACTTTACGTGCTTCCAGTCTTCCTTGTTGGTTGGTTGAAGGTTTGAAGTCGTCGATCGAGGAGGTGGCGAGTCACTCATTGTCGGCCGTCGCTGTTGCAGAAGCTGGATGCTGGCGCGCCTTCTTCTCGACACGGTCACCAGACGAAACGGGCTCTTGATGTGCGCCAGCTAATGCTTCCCGTCCGCGACACCATATCAGAAACTATCATCGCAAGTCGAGCGCAATTACATGCTGCCAAACCCCGAAACCGCTGCAACTCGCGGGAGCTTCACACAACGCACCTACTCCACTGCACCACCCCAGCCAGACTCTTTCTGCTCTGCCTGCGCTCCACGCGGCAGAGTTAACGCTACCAAAGATCCTAAGCACTTTCGTTCTTCACATGACCTATCGACGTATTCGTTCGATAGCATAGTTTTCCCTAGGCCAGACCCAGCGTAAAATACAAATAATATTTACAAAACAAACCAATTATACATCGACATAAATGCATATATATATATATATATATATATATATATATATATATATATATATATATATATATATATATATATAGTAAAACAATTACAATATATAAAGACACAGAAATGTTATATCTTCAGGTAACAAAATTAGGAAAAAAATTTGCAGTGCAATAGATGGAAATAGGAGGATATGCATTTCCGTCGTTACAACTTCAACAGAAACAAATGTAACTTCAGGTGTGCCCCAGGGCAGTGTAATAGGTCCGCTGCTTTTTACGATTTACATAAACGACCTGGTTGATGGTACTGACAGCGGCCTTAGACTGTATGCTGAAGATGCTGTAGTCTACAGGAAAGTAGTATCACATGAAAGTTGTGAGCAAATCAGTGAGGATTTTCAGAAAATAAATGCGTGGTGTAATGACTGGCAGTTATGTCTCAATATTAGTAAGTGTAACCTACTGTGCATTGTTGTTGTTGTTGTTGTTGTTGTCTTCAGTCCTGAGACTGGTTTGATGCAGCTCTCCATGCCACTCTATCCTGTGCAAGCTTCTTTATCTCCCAGTACTTACTGCAACCTACATCCTTCTGAATCTGCTTAGTGTATTCATCTCTTGGTCTCCCTCTACGATTTTTACCCTCCACGCTGCCCTCCAATGCTTAATTTCTGATCCCTTGATGCCTCAGAACATGTCCTACCAACCGATCCCTTCTTCTTGTCAAGTTGTGCCACAAACTCCTCTTCTCCCCAATTCTATTCAATACCTCCTCATTAGTTACGTGATCTATCCATCTAATCTTCCGCATTCTTCTGTAGTACCACATTTCAAAAGCTTCTATTCTCTTCTTGTCTGTACATAACAAGGCGAAAACCCCCATTAACGTACGAGTACAAAATAAATGCCCTGTGTTTGGAAGCGGTAACATCCATCAAGTATCTGGGTGTGACTATTCGAAATGCTCTCAAATGGAATTATCAGATTACACAAGTAATGGGCAAGGTGAACCCTAGATTTCGGTTAATTGGTAGAATCCTGAAGCAATGCAGTCCTTCAACAAAGGAAATTGTTTACGATACGTTAGTTCGTTCAGTCTTAGAGTACTGTTCATCTGTATGGGACCCTTACCAGTTGGGTCTGATTCAAGAGATTGAGAAGGTCCAAAGAAGAGCCGCAAAATTCGTGACTGGTACATTTAGTGATCATGAGAGCGTTACATATCTCATAGAAAGTTTGAAGTGGGACACAATTGCAGATGGACGGCGCGCTAAGCGGAAGGGGCTGTTCACTAATTTCCGAAATCCGATCTTCGCAACCTTTCAAAGATAAGGGAAATTACAGCTCGTACTGAGGTGTTCAGACAGTCGTTTTTCCCTCGCGCGATCCGCGAATGGAACAGACGGGGGGGAAATATGACTTTGGCGCGAATTGTGCCCACCACCACACACCGCTTGGTGGCTAGCGGAGTATATATGTAGATGTAGATGTAGACTTCTGAAATGTCATTGTACCAAGAGGGCAGGAGTTATAGAAATAATCAGAAGTGCAGTCGTCGGCAATAATGGATAATATTGCGTGCAGTTTTCATGCAGCGTAGGTTATGACATTGTTGTCCTTGGTGAAAGTGAGGAAGAATTACAATGATTGATCTATGGCACCGCGCTCAAGAACATCCAAGATGTGTTTGATTGGGGCGGGGGGGGGGGGGGGGAGGAGAAGGAAACAGATCAACTGGAACTCGCCACTGTGTTTCTCGAATCAGTCCATCATACTGTGGCGTTTGCTGTGTTATTCAGTGGTTTGGTATTTAACTAATTTGTAAATGGAAATGATAATCTTATTTTATTACATTGAGTAATTACTAAATAATTTTTCTCCCGGCTAAAGATTTGATCAAGTTGCTAAAGAACTCCGAGTTAACGTCGTGTTAAGGTGTAGTCTGTAAGTTGCGTAAGTGTCACTAAATCACAGTTCATACAACAGATTCTATACAACTATGGATTATGATGGAAGCAGCTATCTTCAGCAAAATGATCATTAAAACCACCGAATATAAGCCGCGCACAACACTGACGTATGTTGCCTGAAACAATATTCTTCGCAACTCGTGAGTAATTAATTTCGGCTCCATACATCAGCTAGAAAAGTTTCTTATATGGATCGTGCTATGAGCACTGTTTTTAAAGAACCAATCTGATTCGAATCATTTCATTAAAATGAGTTCGGGACCACCGGTGCACATTTATTTTTACACATTTGTATTACCTTCGGCATTTATTCTGCAGAGTTGCGTAATTTAAATCTGAATTTGCCGCTGAGATAATTGTTAAGATGGCGGCAGACAATTGATAGAGACTTTCTATTGTTAGAGCAAATAAGTAAATATTTAAAATGCTTATTAAACGCTATAAAATATACTTTCGTATTGTGCACTATTTAGACCTCATCAAGCAAACATTTGATTTGTTTCTAAGGACAACACAGACAAAAACGCGATACAAATCGCTATCATCAATGGCTGCGCTCCTTGCAGCGGAAAGAAATAATTATCACAGATAATGCTTACTGAGAGAGGAATTAAAGTTACAAATAATTATTCACTCATGTTTGTAATAATAATGAACTCTATTTTCAAGTAATAATTAACAAATAATTACAATTTCTTAACAGGCCTCAGTTCGATATGCGTCCGCAACCTACAAAAGCCAACCAACAAAAGGGTAAAAACAAAGGAAGACAAACGCAGATCATAAAAGGAATTTACAATTATCATTGTCTAGTATGATACACATCGATATGTCCAATTACATCATAGAATATTATATAAATAATTAATATTTATCGATGGAAGTGAAACATGGACGATAACCAGTTTGGACAAGAAGAGAATAGAAGCTTTCGAAATGTGGTGCTACAGAAGAATGCTGAAGATAAGGTGGGTAGATCACGTAACTAATGAGGAGGTATTGAATAGGATTGGGGAGAAGTTTGTGGCACAACTTGACTAGAAGAAGGGATCGGTTGGTAGGACATGTTTTGAAGCATCAAGGGATCACAAATTTAGCATTGGAGGGCAGCGTGGAGGGTAAAAATCGTAGAGGGAGACCAAGAGATCAATACACTAAGCAGATTCGGAAGGACGTAGGTTGCAGTAGGTACTGGGAGATGAAGAAGCTTGCACAGGATAGAGTAGCATGGAGAGCTGCATCAAACCAGTCTCAGGACTGAAGACCACAACAACAACAACAATATTTATCGTCGTTTTCATTCGTTTTCACTGTTTTTTCATACGTCGAATAGATAATGTTTGTAACTGTTACAGGCATGATTTTCTCTCGTCGCACTGTAGCTAAAATTTATCTCATGGATGTTACAATACTCTTGGGCTTGTGATATAGCGCATTATCTTCTTTAAAAATGCCACTAATGTCGGGAATGGATGTACATAGTCTGCAACCAGTGTACAATACTCCTTTGACATCAGGTGCCTTGCACGAGGTCCACTGGACCCGTGGTTTCCCATGCGAATATTTTCCAGAGCATAACGGGGTCGCCACCAGCTTGTCTCTGTCCCACAGTAGAGGTATCGAGGAGTTGCTCCCTTGGAAAATGACGGATTCATGCCCTCCTGTTGGCATGAAAAAGTATCGGGATTCGTCAGACTGTGCAATGCTCTGCCACTGCACCAGCATCGGGTGCCGATGGTCACGTGCCCAATTCAGTTGTAGTTAGTGAACCGTGGTGGTACATGCACAGGTCGACGGCTGCAGAGGCTCATCGTTAGGAGTGTTTGGTGCGCTGTGTGTTCAGATGCACCTGTACTTTGCCCAGCATTAAAGTGTGATGTCAGTTCTGCCATAGTTTCCTGTTTTACCACTTTGTCCAGCCTACAACATCTGAATCTGTAGTAAGGGGTGGCTGCCCAACCCCACAGCGTCTGGGCGTGGTTTCACCTCAGTTTCACCACGGGTCGAAGACGCTCACCACAGCATTCCTCGAAGACCTGACAAGTTGTGCAGTTTCCAAATTGCTCGTGCTGAGCCTTGAGGCCATAATATTCTGACCTCAGTCAAACTCGGATAGATCGCACACCTTCCCCATTCCACACACGGACAGCACAACCACTGACACGATGTGCTAGGTGATGCTGCTGTCACTTGGACGGGTTTATATCAATAGGGGGTCAGTGGTCACAATTTTCTGGCTGATCAGTGTGCATGACCTTTTGAATGGTGTGAACAATCTAATGGGCACAGAATATGAACTGAGAGTAAAGCAAAGAAAGATGAAAGCGATGAGGAGTAGCAGACATGACAGTGGCGACAAATTAACGTCAATGTTGGGGACCACAAAGTAGATGAAGTGAAGGAACTGTGCTATGTTGGGAGAAAAATAAGACATGACTGATGAAGCAAGGGGCATATAAGAAGCAGACTAACATAGCCAAAGAGAACATTTCTGGCCATAATAATTGTATTAGTGTCAAGCATAGGTCTTAATTCGAGAAAGCAATTACTGAGAATGTACATTTAAAGCACAGAATTGTGTGCTGCGGTCTTTAGTCCAAAAACTGGTTTGATGCAGCTCTCCACACACTCTATCCTGTGCAAGCTTCTTCCTCTCTGAATAACTACCCCAGCCTACATCCATGTGACTTTGCTTAATGCATTCAGTCCTTTGTCTCCCTCTACAATAGTTGCCTCCACACTTCCTCCCAATGTCAAATCGATGATTCCTTCATGCCTCAGTATGTGTCCTATCAACCCATTCATTCCTTTAGTCTAGTTGTTGCATAAACTTATTTTCTTTTCATTTCAATTCAGTAACTCTTCAACAGTTATACGATCTACCCATCTAATTTTCAACATTCTTCTTAGCCACACATTTCAAGAACTTGAGTTTCTCCTGGCGTACACAACTTTCAAATAACTTCCAGGAATTCAGCCAGGTAACACTTGCTGTTACCTGGCTGAATTCCCGGAAGTTATTTGAAAATTTCAAGAACTTGTTTTATCTTTTTGTCTACATTACGTACTATGCACATTACACTTCCATATAAATGTTTTCATAAATGTTTTCAGAAAAGTGTTGTTAACACTTAAATTTATGTACAATGTTAACAGGTTATTCTTTTCCAGAAAAGATTTCCTTGCTATTGCAAGTCTGCAAGTCCTCTTTAATTCTGCTATCATTAGTTATTTTGCTGCACAAGTAGCAAACTTCACCTGCTAATTACAGTGTCTCACATCATAATTCCCTTGGCATCATTTACTTTCATTAAAATACATTCCATTACTCTTATTTTATGGTAGTTGTTGTTTATATCATAATCTATTTTTCCTGACACTGTCCATTCCATTCAACTCATACAAGTGCCTCTGTCAGCATTACAAAGTCATCAGCAAATATCTTCTGCCTGAACTTTAATTACCTTTCTACATTTTTCCTTGGTTTCCTTTACTGCTTACTCTGTGCACACTCCCTTCTCATTTCATGTCCTCAGACTCTTATAATTGCAATATTTACGGTATCCCAGCGCCTATGTTATTACGATTTGAGTTGCAAAGTTCCTTTGGACGTACTACAGCCGTTATGAAATACATTAAATGTATTTGCAGTTGCGAATATGGATAACCATCAGTTATAGAATGGAATGAAGACAAAATTTGTGCCAGACTCGGACTGAAACCTGAATTTCCTGCTTATTGCAAGTGGTCACCTTACCATTTGGCTATCCATGCATGATTCACGCCCAGACCATTGCCATCTACAGAACATATACACACAACAGAAAATTTCTAATAAATTCCCATCAATCTGGCGTCTTCATGCGATGTGGTCCCCCCTGCACAGATATAGCACTCACATCGCGGTCCCGGTGTTCTTGAAATGAGGCTGTAAGAGAGTTCTTAGCGAGCTGGATAAAACTCACTACTGTGTTTAATGAGGCACTGAGAACCACAAAGGTCCAACGCACAGAAATGAAGTTCTGAGAAAAATAGATATTTGTAAAAACAAAATTTATAGACAACCTATCAGTCTCGTAGGTCTGAACTGTTTTTTAACCATGTCTCAACATCCTATGCTTCTTATGAAAAAATAATGTAGCCACTTTATATTATGAAGTATAAATTAAAATTTAAGATTATATTCATTATTGCTGCTAATTACCAAAATTTCCGCGTATAAAGTAGTGACAGTATTGTCTTTTGACAGTTCTAAACTTTGTAATTAACGTGAAACTAAATCAGAATGTAAAGAAAACACACACACACAATTATGACTGATTCCAATACTTCATGATACTCATTATCATCATTTTCATTAAGCACATACTGTGGCTCGACATTACACCTTCGATTATGAAGTATTACTATTAGTACATAATGTAGACACTAAATTATGTTATGTACCCCAGATAAAAATTGAGCAGTGCAGGGAAAGAAAATTATACTTTGTGCATTTCGTGAATGTTCATGTGTGCAGATATAGATAAAGCTGGTTCACCGTAAGATAAACAGATGTCAGTAGCATCCATACATATAAAAATCCCAAAGTTGATGTCAGTGTGCGTTAGACCCTTACAGTTCTCAGTGCTTCAAATGGAAATGTGAAGTTTACTAGGATGCCAATGGCTTTTTAATAGTATTTGCACGAGGGAAAGGCATAAACTGATCACAAAAGTTGTAACAAACTGTCACCTGCAAAGGCACACGTGAAGTAATTCAAATCCAGGGTGTCCCAGGAGGAATGGTCAGTTTTCAGGGATATAGCAGGAACCATCATTCAGAGCAAAGAAGTCTAGTAAATACATGCACTAATACCTTGAGAACTATCAGCACTTGCTCAGCAGAAGAAATGTATTTGAAAGTAGTGAACAGGTGCTTGTAGCCCTTAAGATATGCACTTTAAAGCCCATGTTTTCTTAACAGTTTTTTCTTTATATTATCGTCTGACAAAATATGAAAACCAAAGAGGTTGCAGTAGAAGATATTTGTTTCACAGCATCAAAAATGAAGAAGTGCTCATAGCTCTTAAGGTATGCATTTTGGAGCCAATGTTTACTAGACTTTCTGCTTATGATCAGTCCAGTCATATCTCTGAATAATGACCACGCCTCCTAGGACACCCGATACGGGATATGGTACCCTTATAATCGTGATGCATTATAAACATTGTAGAAATACGTTAAGTTATACATCCTAAAGTCTGTTTCTTTCTTCATTGCTGACCGAGCAAGGTGGCACAGTGGTTAGTACACTGGACTCGCATTCGGGAGGACGACGGTTCAATCCCGTCTCCAGCCATCCTGATTTAGGTTTTCCGTGATTTCCCTAAATCCTTTCAGGCAAATGCCGGGATGGTTCCTTTGAAAGGGCGCGGCCGATTTCCTTCCCAATCCTTCCATAACCCGAGCTTGCGCTCCGTCTCTAATGACCTCGTTGTCGACGGGACGTTAAACACTAACCACCACCACCACCACCATCTTCATTGCTCACAGAGTCACCATGTCTTAAGACTTGACTTCCCATGTCCATCCTAACGACTGTGTTATGTGGCCGCCCCTGCACGAGTTATGAGGTCATATACGAGGGGGGACCCAGAAGTAACTGGAATCGTAATGCTGCACATTGTAGCAGGTTGCGCCGCCAGAGGGTTGTAGTAGGAGCTCTGCTGAGTCATTCTGCCACGCGGCGTCACCCAACAGTGAGAAGTGTGGTTTCTTTGGCAGTTCTTTGAGTGTGCGTACAGTGCAGACGTGACACGAGGAAGTGGCTAGTTCTTACGAACAACGTGCGGCTGTGAAGTTTTGTTTCTTGCTCGGCAGGAACGCAGCAGAAACTGTTGCGATGATTCAGACAGCCTACAAAGACCGTGCTCTTATTACAACGCATGTGTACGAATGGTTTTCTCGGTTTAAAGAGGGAGAAATGGTGGTTGAAGGTCAGGCCCGTTCCGATCGACCTTCAACTGCTCGAAGCGAAGACAACATCGACAAAATCCGTGATCTGATCAGTGAAGATCGACGCAGGACAATCGACCAACTCGAGAACTTGTCCGGGTTGTCCTGGAGCTCAATTCAGAGCGTCTTGATCATCGATTTGGGGATGCGAAGAGTGGCAGCAAAATTCGTGCCGAAGCCTCTTACCGGAGACCAAAGGGATTGTCGCGTTCGAGCCTGTCTCGAAATGAAGGACGCGTTCAAAGATGATCCACATTTTTTCAACAAAATCATTACAGGTGGTGAGTCATGGTGCTATGGTTACGATCCAGAAAGTAAACAACAGTCATCACAACGGAAGTCACCCGGCTCACCTCGACCAAAAAAAGCTCGACAAGTGAAATCGAATGTGATAACGACGTTGATCTGTTTTTTTGACATCAAAGGGATCGTAAACTCTGAATTTGTCCCTGAAAACCAGACAGTAAACCAACAATTCTATTTGGAGGTTATGAAACGGCTTCGCAGAAGTTTGTCGCGAAACCGTCCGGCTTTGTGGGATTATGGCGTGTGGTTCCTGCGTGACGTCAACGCTCCCGCGCACACGGCTCTCAGCGTTCGCCAGTTTTTGGCCTCGACGAAGAGGACTCCCTTGACCCACGCACCCTATTCGCCAGATTTAGCACCCTCGGACTTCTTCCTATTCCCGAGGATGAAAAGAGACTTGAGAGGGAAGCGTTTTGCGGATGTGTTGTTGTTGTGGTCTTCAGTCCTGAGACTGGTTTGGTGCAGCTCTCCACGCTACTCTATCCTGTGCCAGCTTCTTCATCTCCCAGTACCTACTGCAGCCTACATCCTTCTGAATCTGCTTATTGTATTCATCTCTTGGTCTCCCTCTACTATTTTTACCCTCCACGCTGCCCTCCAATACTAAATTGGCGATCCCTTGATGCCTCAGAATATGTCCTACCAACCGATCCCTTCTTCTGGTCAAGTTGTGCCACAAACTCCTCTTCTCCCCAATCCTATTCAGTACCTCCTCATTAGTTATGTGATCTACCCATCTAATCTTCAACATTCTTCTGTAGCACCACATTTCGAAAGCTTCTATTTTCTTCTTGTCCAAACTATTTACCGTCCATGTTTCACTTCCATACATGGCTGCACTCCATACAAATACTTTCAGAAATGACTTCCTGACACTTAAATCTATACTCGATGTTAACAAATTTCTCTTCTTCAGAAACGCTTTCCTTGCCATTGCCAGTCTACATTTTATATCCTCTCTACTTCGACCATCATCAGTTATTTTGCTCCGCAAATAGCAAAACTCCTTTACTACTTTAAGTGTCTCATTTCCTAATCTAATACCCTCAACATCACCCGACTTAATTCGACTACATTCCATTATCCTCGTTTTGCTTTTGTTGATGTTCATCTTATATCCTCCCTTCCAGACACCATCCATTCCGTTCAACTTCTCTTCCAAGTCCTTTGCTGTCTCTGACAGAATTACAATGTCATCGGCGAACCTCAAAGTTTTTATTTCTTCTCCGTGGATTTTAATACCCACTCCGAGTTTTTCATTTGTTTCCTTTACTGCTTGCTCAATATACAGATTGAATAACATCGGGGAGAGGCTACAACCCTGTCTTACTCCCTTCCCAACCACTGCTTCCCTTTCATGTCCCTCGACTCTTATAACTGCCATCTGGTTTCTGTACAAATTGTAAATAGCCTTTCGCTCCCTGTATTTTACCCCTGCCACCTTTAGAATTTGAAAGAGAGTATTCCAGTCAACATAGTCAAAAGCTTTCTCTAAGTCTACAAATGCTAGAAACATAGGTTTGCCTTTCCTTAATCTTTCTTCTAAGATAAGTCATAAGGTCAGTATTGCCTCACGTGTTCCAGTATTTCTACGGAATCCAAACTGATCTTCCCCGAGGCCGGCTTTTACTAGTTTTTCCATTCGTCTGTAAATAATTTGCGGATGTGGAAGACGTAAAACGCAATGTCATGAAAGTGCTAGCAGGTATCAAAGAGGACGAATTTAAAATGTGCTTGGAACACGGGAATGAATGTTTGGACAAGTGTATTAATGCTAATGGAGAGTACTTCGAAGGAGATTAAGGTTGTATTTGAAAACAATAAAGTATATGCTTTCTAGAAAGAAATTCCGGTTATTTTTGGGTCTCCCCTCGTACAATGACTTCGTTTTTTGTGGGAAGCCTAAGGCACACAAAGTGATTTGTCTGGAGCTCAAAATTGAAATGTTATTAAAATTAGATATAAAAATTGCACTGAGTGCAGAATAGCTTCTTACTGAGTGCTTTTCTCTCTTTTAGGTAATCAGTGATACCCGGATTCTACTCTAACAAAGATTAATGAACGAAAATGTGATATTTGGCATGCTAGCGCGAGGGTAGTCTCTCTATCTTCTGTCACGACAGTCAGTAGGATTACATGACTACTAAGCTGGCGTAATTTTGCACGGAAGTGGCGCTCGTTGTATAACCAGCTGTCTGCACCTCTCTTCACTTTGTCACGCCGCATTTCAGCTAATGCATTTTCACGCAGTTAAGAAGTGACGTGTGGGACTGAATCTTAGCTTGAACAAGAGAAATGATGATACGACATGTCTTAAGACACGGGGACATAAATTCTATATTTATAGGGGCAACTGTAAATGGGAAAAATTGTATGGGAGACGAAGAATGGGATGTATAAGCTCTCTGCACAATGTATTTAGTCATCTCCTTAAATGGAGCTATAACCGTCTGTGTGTGAAGGGTGTGGTACCAACACCGACTCAAAGCAAGGCCTCGGCGCTTGCTGGTGACGTCACGTCAGCTAGGCACGGCGAACGCCAGGTCTGTTGCAGGCAGAAACGCCTGGGCGTGCGTATCACTATAAATCTCTTATTCTTGGACAAACTGTTTGGTATTGTTTTGGATTCTGCAGTTTTATTTAGATGAAAGATTTTCTTACTATTGTAAAGCTACAAATGAAGATCATAGTTCTGTATTAAACAATACTCTCGAAACATAGATCAATATGAGAAGACGCTTTGCCCCATTGCAAGCTTCGGAAATTTTACATTCAAGTAACTATATTTACTTGATCCATTTTGCTATCGAAACTTACCCCAACCCCCTTACAATGAACTCGTTTCTCTTATTTATTTATTTTCGTTTGACATCGTCCCTGGAGATGTGAACTAATTTACATGTGTAAATGTCCAACTGTTGCCAGTCATTAGATTACAGTCGTTTTCAACGAAAGGAATTCTAAACAGGAAACAAAATAGCTTCATACATAGAAAATACTGCTGAGCGTAAACTTTTTTTAAACATGCACATTAGAAAAGATAAATATTCCCCTCTTGCAACTGAAAGGAGAAACTTGATAAGATAAAAAAAATTTATTTGATAAAACAAGTATCTCTCTTTTGCCTCTTCTTCTGTCCCCCACCCCCTCCCCCACCGTGTACAATCGCAAGATATTTCATAACATTCAGTGCTCCTCACACCATAGTCAACCAAGATACCTAAAGAAGAGGACCAATATGTTCACAGTTTCTTGTAAAAGCAACCCAGTACAAACGTAACTTCCTCAGATTTACAAATAAGGTAAAGAAGCACGAATTCTGTTGCTGCTGGACCATGAAGTTGTTTTTGTATGTCAATCCTTGAAACAGGTGGAAATTTAAGTTCAGGAGTACACTATTTGTTTAGAAGTGTAATGAATTGCACAATTAATTGATTGCAGAAATCTCTCAGAACAATGTGTGTTGGTCAACTACCGCCAATACCTTCACATTTTCCTGTGTCAGAGAGGGAGACACCACCATTATGAGTATGCCTGCAACAGACCTGGCGTTCGCCGTGCCTAGCTGACGTGACGTCACCAACAAGCGCCGAGGCCTTCCCTTGAGTCGGTGTTGGAGGTACAGGCTTCTGGTGGTTCTGTCATGTTTTGGAGACATTCTATGTGCCATGGCTTGGGCCCACCCAGTAATGTTACTGTGACCATTAACCAGGATGTTTATCACAATGTTTTCAGTGACCAAGTGCTGCCCATTCTTCTGTGAGAGCTTGAATGAAAAGGTACAAAATATTGTTACAAACAAACCAGTTGAAATTTGCATATGCCACTTTGGGATAACGAACTGAGACGTGTACGGACGAGAATGTGGGGTCTTGTATGGTTGCGCACATGCTGCGGCACATGATGCAGGAGAGAAGAGGGCAGCTGTGTGTTCCATCAATATGATGTGGCACTGTGTGTGAGGGCACTGTGGCATTTACATTGCATAGTTCGACGATTGGAGTAGCAAGATGTTACCAGATTTCTGATTGCAGAGTATGTTAAACCAACTGATATGCATCACCCGATAATTGCTGTATGTGGGGGACACTGCATGTATGACAAGTCAGTGAGAAGGTGGAGTACCGGTTTTCGTGAAACCCAGGAATGTTTGAGTGATGACCCGAGACGAGGCCAGGCAAACACGATAATCATGGCCGTACTCGTCAACAAGGTGACCGACCTGGCGAGAAGTGATCGTTGTGTCAGAAGGTGAATGTTGGCAGTGATGTTTGTGGCTGGTGTTGGAATAGTATGGAAACTGTGCCCGACATGTTGGGTCCTGGAAAGTGTGCATAGAGTGGGTCCTGAAGAAGCTCAGCAAACCACAAAATAAACTGCCTATGGGGCTAGCACTGAAACACCTGTTCCAGTATCACGGCGATCACACTTTCCTGGAGTCCACTCACCAGTGAAGAGAGTCATCACTTCAAGCCAGAGCCAAAGTGGGAGAGCATGCAATTGGAAGGATATGTTGTGAATCTCCCTAAAAAGTTCAAAGCTTTGCCTCAGCAGGCAAGGCGATGCTCACTGTCTTTTTCAGTATCTGAGGTCCGATAATCATCTAATTCATCTAGGACAGAAATAGCATTAACTGTGAGATACTTCATAGCCTATGCAAATCCATCAAGAGCAAACAGCCTGGGATGTTCACAGAGGGAAGGATTCTCCTCCACGATAACGCACATTCATTCATCTCCTGGGTCACACAACTTGTAATGGGAAAGTTCAGTGGAAGCAGCTTGAGCAACCCTATAGCCTGGACACGTCACCCTGCAACTTCCAACTCTGACAACGAACTGAAGAACACAGTGGAGGACTGGCTCCTGCCACAGCCACAGGAATCCTGGGATCAGCTGGCAGGGGTGGCCGAGCGGTTCTGGGCGCTACAGTCTGGAACCGCGCGACCGCTACGGTCGCAGGTTCGAATCCTGCCTCGGGCATCGATGTGTGTGATGTCCTTAGGTTAGTTAGTTTTAAGTACGAGGTGCATTCAAGTTCTAAGGCCTCCGATTTTTTTCTCCGGACTGGAAAGAGATAGAAACATGCGCATTGTTTTAAAATGAGGCCGCGTTCATTGTCAATACGTCCCAGAGATGGCAGCACCGTACGGAAGATGGAATTTTACCGCCAGCGGCGAGAATGAGAACTGTTTTAAATACTTAAAATGGCGACGTTTTCCTTACTTGAACAGCGTGCAATCATTCGTTTTCTGAATTTCCGTGGTGTGAAACTAATTGAAATTCATCGACAGTTGAAGGAGACATGTGGTGATGGAGTTAAGGATGTGTTGAAAGTGTGTTCGTGGGTGCGACAGTTTAATGAAGGCAGAACATCGTGTGACAACAAACCGAAACAACCTCGAGAAAGTGGAGAGAATTGTTTTGGGGGTTCGCTGAATGACTATTGAGCAGATCGCTTCCAGAGTTGGCATTTCTGTGGGTTCTGTGCACACGATCCTGCATCACGACCTGAAAATGCGAAAAGTGTCATCCAGGTGGGTGCCACAAATGCTGACGGACGACCACACGGCTGCCCGTGTGGCACGTTGCCGAGCAATGTTGACGCGCAACGACAGCACGAATGGGACTTTCTTTTCGTCGGTTGTGACAATGCATGAGACGTGGATGTCATTTTTCAATCCAGAAACAAAGCGCCAGTCAGCTCAATGGAAGCACACAGATTCACCGCCACTAAAAAAATTTCGGGTAACCGCCAGTGCTGAAAAAATGATGGTGTCCATGTTCTGGGACAGCGAGGGCGTAATCCTTACCCATTGCGTTCCAAAGGGCACTACGGTAACAGGTGCATCCTACGAAAATGTTTTGAAGAACAAATTGCTTCCTGCACTGCAACAAAAATGTCCGGGAAGGGCTGCGCGTGTGCTGTTTCACCGAGACAACGCACCCGCACATCGAGCTAACGTTTCGCAACAGTTTGTTCGTGATAACAACTTTGAAGTGATTCCTCGTGCTCCCTACTCACCTGACCTGGCTCCTAGTGACTTTTGGCTTTTACCAACAATGAAAGACACTCTCCGTGGCTGCACATTCACCAGCCGTGCTGCTATTGCCTCAGCGATTTTCCAGTGGTCAAAACAGACTCCTAAAGAAGCCTTCGCCGCTGCCATGGAATCATGACGTCAGCGTTGTGAAAAATGTGTACGTCTGCAGGGCAATTACGTCGAGAAGTAACGCCAGTTTCATCGATTTCAGGTGAGTAGTTAATTAGAAAAAAAATCGGAGGAATTAGAACTTGAATGCACCTCGTAGTTCTAAGTTCTAGGGGACTGATGACCTCAGAAGTTAGCCGGCCGGTGTGGCCGTGCGGTTCTAGGCGCTTCAGTCTGGAACCGCATGGCCGCTACGGTCGCAGGTTCGTACCCTGCCTCGGGCATGGATATGTGTGATGTCCTTAGGTTAGTTAGGTTTAAGTAGTTCTAAGTTCTAGGGGACTGATGACTACAGAAGTTAAGTCCCATAGTGCTCAAGGCCATTTGAACCATTTGAACCTCAGAAGTTAAGTCCCATAGTGCTCAGAGCCATTTGAACCTGGGATTAGGAAATCCTCCAGCTCATGAGACTGTGCGATAGTTGTGCTTTGGCCTTTTCTTTTGAACACCCCTCCTGCAATGGGCTTCTTTATAAATTTCTGATACCAAGTCACGATTTTCTTTTATTCATATTTTACGTGATGTATTTTCGGAAATGATTCCCATAACATGCCAGGAATGCTCCATGTTCTACCTAGGACAAATAGGCTGAACTTTCAGCACCAGGTACACAGAGCACATTAAAGCCTACACACACAACAAACACACTGCGTCAGCAATAGCAACACACATACATAATACATAACACCCATTTGGAAAACTAGAGCAAAATATCGAAGTTAACCGCTCACTAAATAAGGACGTAAATAGGATTTGTTTAAAGAACTGGGCAAATACTCACATTACAGAAAATATGAAGATGAAATGTTAAACGAAAGAGTTGATAGTGAATAAGTGAATTTCGGTAATTTCCAAGAATGATTGCCTCTCGAAGTCGCGGCGTCCAAACGATACATATCGAACGTGCGATCCTAAATCGATCACGCGTCTCAGGTGACCGGCGTTATGAGTATGTTAACAGCGGTCACTACAGCAACGACAAAAGAAGAGCGTTACAAAAATACTTGTAATTACAAAGGAGACGACTTGCCTTACTTGTTGGTGTTGTCGTCATGTGAAAGTCTACATCTACATCTACATCCACACACCGCAAGCCACAGGGTACCCTGAGTACCTCTATCGGTTCTCCCTTCTATTCCAGTCTCGTATTGTCCGTGGAAAGAAGGATTGTCGGTATGCCTCTATGTGGGCTCTAATCTCTCTGATTTTATCCTCACGGTCTCTTCGCCAGATATACGTAGGAGGGAGCAATATACTGCTTGACTCCTCGGTGAAGGTAAGTTCTCGAAACTTCGATATAAGCCCGTACCGAGCTACTGAGCGTCTCTCCTGCAGAGTCTTCCACTGGAGTTTATCTATCATCTCCGTAACGCTTTCGCGATTACTAAATGATCCTGTAACAAAGCGCGCTGCTCTTCGTTGGATCTTCTCTATCTCTTTTATCAACCCTATCTGGTACGGATCCCACACTGCTGAGCAGTATTCGAGCAGTGGGCGAACAAGCGTACTGTAACCTACTTCCTTTGTTTTCGGATTGCATTTCCTTAGGATTCTTCCAATGAATCTGTCTGGCATCTGCTTTACCGACGATCAACTTTATATGCTCAATCCATTTTAAATCATTCCTAATGCGTACTCTCAGATAATTTATGGAATTAACTGCTTCCAGTTGCTGACCTGCTATATTGTAGCTAAATGATAAGGGATCTTCCTTTCTATGTATTCGCAGCACATTACACTTGTCTACATTGAGATTCAATTGCCATTCCCTGCACCATGCGTCAATTCGCTGCAGATCCTCCTGCATTTCAGTACAATTTTCCATTGTTACAACCTCTCGATACACCACAGCATCATCCGCAAAAAGCCTTAGTGAACTTCCGACGTTATCCACAAGGTCATTTATGTATATTGTGAATAGCAACGGTCCTACGACACTCCCCTGCGGCACACCTGAAATCACTCTTACTTCGGAAGACTTCTCTCCGTTGAGAATGACATGCTGCGTTCTGTTATCTAGGAACTCTTCAATCCAATCACACAATTCGTCTGATAGTCCATATGCCTTACTTTGTTCATTATACGACTGTGGAGAACTGTATCAAACGCCTTGCGGAAGTCAAGGAACACGGCATCTACCTGGGAACCCGTGTCTATGGACCTCTGAGTCTCGTGGACGAATAGCGCGAGCTGGGTTTCACACGATCGTCTTTTTCGGAACCCATGCTGATTCCTACAGAGAAGATTTAAAGTCTCCAGAAAAGTCATTATACTCGAACATAATACGTGTTCCAAAATTCTACAACTGATCGACGCTAGAGATATAGGTCTATAGTTGTGGACATCTGTTCGACATCCCTTCTTGAAAACGGGGATGACCTGTGCCCTTTTTCAATCCTTTGGAACACTACGCTCTTCTAGAGACCTACGGAACACCGCTGCAAGAAGAGGGGCAAGTTCCTTCGCGTACTCTGTGTAAAATCGAACTGGTATCCCATCAGGTCCAGTGGCCTTTCCTCTTTTGAGCATTTGTCATTTACCATTTTGTCATCTGTGCGACAATCTAGAGAAGGAACTACAGTGCAGTCTTCCTCTGTGAAACAGCTCTGGAGAAAGACATTTAGTATTTCGGCCTTTGGTCTGTCATCCTCTGTTTCAGTACCATTTTGGTCACAGAGTGTCTGGACATTTTGTTTTGATCCACCTACCGCTTTGACATAAGACCAAAATTTCTTAGGATTTTCTGCCAAGTCAGTACATAAAACTTTACTTTCGAATTCATTGAACGCCTCTCGCATAGCCCTCCTCACACTACATTTCCATGTGATGTGTACGCTACGGGAACAATTCCCTTCTTGCCATTAATTCACGGAGGTGTGTAACTTATAGCAGCTAAGGGGACGACGGAAAACAGATAAAAATTACGATAACAAATAATTGATCATAACGCCCGCCACCAGAGTCGCGTGATCGATTTAGGATCGCGCGTTCGATATGTATCGTTTGGACCCACGACTTCGGGAGGCAATCATTCTTGGAAATTACCAATTTCTTCAGATGATTTGACAGTATATTTAAATAAAAATAGTAACACATAGAAATAAGCACAATTGTAAAATAGGTGTATATAAATTACGATCCAGAGTGTTACGATAAATACCCTCTGTGCAAAAGCATATTCTGTGGTAGTCTACATCTACTCTGTCGACTACATCTAGAAACAACTTTGTAACTGCTTGTTGATGCAAGTTCGATGAACACTGTCCACAGAAAATTGGTTCAGTTGTAGTGTCCGGTCCCACCCATCGATTTTGAGCAATAGCGTCATACCAAAGGCAAAAAGGGTGCGTAGAATTAATCTTTGAAAGCAACGAACGGATCATATTCGTAAACAAACGAATGTAGCATACGACAAAATTACAACCGCAGTTCATGTGAGTAATTACTTTTTATCCACATGTCGAAATGGCAATAGCACGAAATATGGAGAAGTCGCCGGCCAGTGTGGCCGAGCGGTTCTAGGCGCTTCAGTCTGGAACCGTGCGACCGCTAGGGTCGCAGGTTCGAATCCTGCCTGGGCATGGATGTGTGTGATGTCCTTAGGTTAGTTAGGTTTAAGTAGTTCTAAGTTCTAGGGGACTGATGACCTCAGATGTTAAGTCCCATAGAGCCTTTTGAACCTTTTTTATGGAGAAGTCGACACAGAAATCCTAAAAGAAAAGCCAGCAGACACGTAGCGAAAATTCATAAAAAGTAACAAATATGGAAACATTTTAAGCTATATAGGCCAGTTCTAGTTACGGAATACAACCATTACATCGTTCATTATTTAGATCGTTTTTGCAGCAGGTTTGTGCACTGAAATGTAATAGCGTTTCTATATTTCTAATTGGTCTCTGAGCGTCTTCGAAAAAGTAACAAACATCGTCGGTAACTACATTCCAACTGTGTAGCTTAATTGTAGCTAGCGATTCTATGTGTGCGCTACAGTGTTATGGAATTTCTACATTTAGTGCTACTCTATTCACTACTATGGAACAGAAAAAAACCTTAGAATTAGTACCTACAATATTTTTTACTTTTTGGCAATAGTTCAGAGATTATAAAAACTGTAGGTCTCGTACAAAATCCGGCCCACACACTTACTGCAAACATTTCCGAAATTATGAACCACCGTATGGTCCTATATAGGCCAAATCTAGTTACCGATTGCAACAATTCCGTGGTTCATTATTTAGATCATTTTTCTGAGACGCATGTACAGTGGAATATAATAGTACTTCTGCATTTGTAATTGGTCTTTAAACTTCTGCGAAAAAATAACAAATATCGGAATAAAATTAACATATAGAGGTCAGTTTTAATTAACGATTGCAATATTTGTTGCTTTTTGTGAATTTTCGATTTTTATACTGGATTTTTTTTCAGGGTTTCTGTGTCGGTTTTTCCACATTTCATTTTCCCGTTGTTTCATTACATTTTAGTTTTGCCCCGTCAAGAGGCCCCACTTTCCTGCTGTACGATGTGTTGGATGCAGTAATTGTTATTATAAAGTAACGCTTTTCTCTAATATTACGACTTTACCAGGCGCTATACTGTAATGGAATTTATAATTTCTCTGTGTACTTCTCGCTCGCATTAATGTCGACAGTAATTAATTTCCCACACACACACACACACACACACACACACACACACACACACACACACATATATATATATATATATATATATATATATATATATATATATATATTTCCGTTATCTTCAATGCATTTAAATATAAGTCGTGGCTAAATATCTAGTCGTGTTAATTGCGGTTATAATTTTATCGTATGCTACATTCCTTTGTTTACGAATATCATCCACTGCTTTCAAATATCGTCTCTATGTAGCTTCTTGCCTCTGGTATGACGTCATTACTAGAAACCGACGAGGGGAATCGGTCAATAGAATTTATCCGAGAATTGTGTGATGTTTAACATGCGTGAGACTGCTCAAATGGACCATGAGAAAACTGTAAGTACACGTTTTTCCGAATTTCGCCACTAACTACATATAAAAATCAATAACTAACTAAAAACTGCGCACTTTTATACATTGCAACAAAGTAAACAAACAAAAATGCAAAACCTCACACAAAAAGAACATTATGTAAAAATGGCATAGTACACAGTGAAAACGCACTTGAAAAGGGACTCATTTCATGAAACGCGCTTTGTAAAACATGAATAAAAAGAAAATCGTGACTGGTGGCAGAAAAGTTTTTTATAAGCAAACCCATTGTTTTAACAGTCACAGGCCTTCACAAAACAATTTATAACAGTCAAAATGAGACCCCTCATACATCGCCTGAGAACATTTTGTGGATACTCCTGTCTTCTAAGGTGTTGTATATCTACTCTATGTAAACCACCGTGAGGTGCAGGGCAGAGGGTACTGCCCATCGTACCAGTTATAAGGGTTTCTCCCTGTTCCATTCATGTGTGGAGCATGAGAAGAATGATTGATTGAATGCCTCTGCGTGTGCAGTAATTATTCTAATCTTATCCTCATGATCCCTGTGTGAGCTATACTTTTTTTCTTTATTGTGATTTCATTCCCCTGCCTTACATGGGCAGGGGAGTGCTGACAGCGGCACAATACACCACTCTTCAGCCGAGTGATGTTACAGTTAAAACAGTGGCAACTATACATAAAAAGGGGAAAAAAGGTGGACATAAAACATAAGTGGAGACAATGGGGGTTAAAATATACAATGACACGGAGATGTTCATTGTGGGACAGTTACAAAAGTCGACATAAAGATAAGAAAGACTGTGGAGCACATAAAATACACTGAAATCCCACACACAAATCTAACACTGGCCACAGTGTAAACACACTCCAGAATGAAGACACTTTAAAAAACACTGTAAGAGACGGAGCACACATGACGAAAAATAAAAACTGCCAGGAGAGACCGGCTGAGTGTAGAGACTCAGAAGGGTTACACAGGAAAGCGAGGGGGTGGAGGAGGGAGGAAAACCGCTCAGGGGAAAGGAAAAGAGGGGAGAGGGAACCCTGAGGAGTAGGAGGGGGGAAGGTAGGGTTAGAGTTGGTAGGAGGGGTAGAGATCAGCGTGAAGCTCATCATCTGGGAGGGTTAGGTGCTTGAAGTTGCTTTGGAAAAGGATGTGGAGATGGGGAGAGGGCGGGGCACAATGGTAAAGGAGCAGCAACAGGCTGGGGGTAGTGAGGATAGAAATACCGGGGGTGGGGATCGAGTCTGTGGACGATATATGGGGTGCAGATGTGTTTGAGGAAAAGGAGAAGATGTGAGAAGGGAATGAGGTCGTGGAGGATTTGTGCGGGGGGCAGGAGGTGGATAAGGAAGGTGAGGCAGAGTGCATGGTGTTCTAGGATTTGGAGGGCTGTATAGAATCTGGGAGCAGCAGAAATCCAGGCAATGCTGACATAACGAAGGAGAGGGTGGATCAAGGATTTGTAGGTGTGAAGGATGGTGAAAGGATGCAGTCTCCATGTCTGGCCAGACAGATGTTTCAAGAGGTGGAGTTTATTGTGGGCTTTCTGTTGGATCGTAAGGAGATGGGGAGCCTAGGTGAGGTAATGGTTGCGGGTGAGACCAAGGTATTTCATGGTAGGAGTGAGGTGGGTAGGGTAACGTAAAAATCGTGGAGCCAGAAGGAGCGTGTGGTACGACCTATGATGATTGCCTGGGTCTTGGAAGGGTTGATGTGAAGGAGCCACTGGTTGCACCAGGTGGTGAATTGGTTGAGGTGGGTTTGAAGGGTATGTTGGGACTGTATAAGGGTAGGATAAAGGGCCAGGAAGGCGGTGTTATCAGCAAATTGGAGGAGGTGGACAGGTGGGGAGGCCTGGGTATACCTGCAGTGTACAGGATATGGAGGAGAGGGGAAAGGACGGAGCCTTGCGGCACGCTGGCAGTGGGATGGAAAGTACGGGAGTCGGTGTTACGGATAGTGAAATAGCAGGGACGACAGGAGAGGTAGGACGCAACGAGATGGACGAAATTGATGGGAAGAGCATAGGTCTGGAGTTTAAAGAGGAGCCCGGGATGCCAGACACAGTCTGGAGGTCGAGGGAAACAGAGATAGTGGAGCGACGGGAGTTAAGTTGGTGGAAAGAAGATTGATAAGGTTAATGAGCTGATCGTTGGCTGAAAAGGAGGGCTGGAAGGCACATTCTCTGTAAATGTGGAAAAATTGCATTCATTCGATGTAGTAGATGCTGTTTCAGTTTATGTTTTCCATGTCCATATGACAAATACTAGCCTGCAGTGTGTTATGTCAAGAGCACATCTGATGAGTAATTATACATTAGTCTTGTGGTCTGGCACATTGTGACTTACTGTATTACTGAATAAAGTTATTTATTGGGGTTTGACTTGGGCTTTCCAAGCCTGTCCCTTGTCCTTGAAAATTTGATAAAAAATTGTAAATAGTAAAATAACATGGAATTCACAACAATTTCATGAAAATGCACGTGGGTTTTTAATTATTTTATCTCTGAAATGTCATATGAATTAAATAACATCACCAGAGATGAAACAAATATAGATTTTAAAAAATATTAGGAGGATTCGAACTGTTTTCTTGTCCGCGACTGTCTTTCTAAGCGTGACTTCTTACTGCTCGCCCCTTCGGAAAGAAACATCACTTACATAAGAGACGCGTAAAACTTCGCTTGCGATTTTCTCGGAATTGCCAGAAGAGTGCGCCTTACTACGTGCACATTATGTTGTTTTAATGGCCTACTAAAGGTGTACAAAGTGTGAAGCAAACCCATGATCCCAACTTCGTGGCCTCTCCTTGTTAAATTATCGTGTAGTGGACAGTCAAGATGTGCCACTGCACCACAAATTATTGCATATGTGCGTTAATTGATCATGGAGAACTGCTGACTGAAAGTGTTAAAAATTGCTGAAGCTGTACGGATGTCATCTGAATGGGTGTAACAAATATTAACAGTGGAATTGGATGTGAGAAAATTATCTGCTAGCTGCGTGCCATGATTCTTAACGCTGGATCAGGAAAGACGCCAGACTGGAAATGTCTGAACAATGTTTGACGAATTTTCAGAGCAATCAACAGGATTTTAGGAATTGGTTTGTGACTACAGATGAAACTTGGCTCCACAACTATACCCCAGAGACAAAACTATCGTCAAACCACCAAAGAAAGCAATGACAATACAGCGGCTAGAAAGATCATGGCGTCAGTTTTCTGAAATGCAGAAGGGATTTTTCTGATAGATTATCTTCTCCTCCGGTCAAACAATTACGGGACAAGAATACGCTAATGTTCTGGGCCAACTACAGCAAAAGTTACGCGAAAAAAGGATGAGTTTGACAAGGAGGAAGTCATTATTCATCAAAACAATGCACCCCCATACATGTGTCGTTGCCATCTCAAAAATACACGAACTAAGATACTAACTACTGCTGCACATGCCTCATTTGTATGTTTTGGCTCCGACATAGTTCCATCTCTTCCCCAACCTCAAATTTTGATCACTGGACAAAGAACTGACATCTGAAGCTGATGGGTATTTATCAGACCTGGAGGAATCTAGTTTTTGAGATGGGGTCAAGCATAGGGACATCGCTGGACCAAGTGCATTAGTGTACAAGGAGACTACATTGAAAAATTAAAAAAAAGTTCCACACAGGTAAGTCATTTGTTTGTGTTCCAAAAAAATGTTCAAATGTGTGTGAAATCTTATGGGACTTAACTGCTACGGTCATCAGTCCCTAAGCTTACACACTACTTAACCTAAATTATCCTAAGGACAAACACACACACACCCATGCCCGAGGGAGGACTCGAACCTCCGCCGGGATCAGCCGCAGAGTCCATGACTGCAGTGCCTGAGACCGCCTGGCTAATCCCGCGCGGCGTTTTCTGTTCCATCTGAGAACTTGTCAAACTATTCTCATAGCATACTGGAACAAATGTGTGGACTGTCTTCCTCACCCAACTGAAGGCATTATGAAGTATAGAGGTGGTGTTACCCTGTATTCATGTCATGTCTGTAGGAGGTGACTAATTTTGACGATGTATGGTGCAATTGCTATTTTGAGATGAAGAGGTTGGTATGAGAAATAAAAAGGATGAGGACCAGCATGTGGGTGTTCATAGGGCATGTCCGGGACGTTCAGAGAATATGGTAATTCTAACAATCACTCATGAAGGATGTGACTACATGCCGTTCACATTTCACTTTGCTTTCTTGTGAATTAAAAACAAATACGATAACATTACAGGGCATTACTGACTACCATTAACCTCATCCATGATTCTATAAAAAATTGAACTCCCTTATATAAAACGTCATATGTCTCGAATTATGCATCGTGCTACAATATATAATCTACAAAATTTGTTGCGAATAGAACTGGTAGTAAAGGAGTAATTAAGTAAAACGTCATGCCCGAATCTGAAGGTTTTTACTGTGCAAATAGTCAAAATGTGACATACTTCTTTCCTTTCTGTAATTAGGGAGACTTGTAAAGGAGAAAAAGTTTCAGCAGGGTCTAAAATTATGTGTAAAGTTTGTTGGAAGTCGCTAACTGCTTTCATTCTCAAAAAATGGATTAAACAATAGTTTAGGTAACTTTTGCACAGTGAGTTCACTGTCTCTAGTCATATGCACAATTTCTGGCTTTAATACTTGACTTATTACATTAACCCTTTAACGCAAGGTTGAACCTCTTCTTGAGTAGATTATGAAAGCACTTTCAATATTTTAGTTCAGTCAATAATTATATGAAATGCTGAAAATCAAATTTGGGTTGTCCCAAGGAGTCATTAGATAGGCAACCTGCAACTGGGCCAGGCACCTTATTAATATACATGGTGGGGCAAATAAAAGTGGCCCAGAGAACAGAGTTGTTGGCCGAAGTGGCCGTGCGGTTAAAGGCGTTGCAGTCTGGAACCGCAGGACCGCTACGTTCGCAGGTTCGAATCCTGCCTCGGGCATGGATGTTTGTGATGTCCTTAGGTTAGTTAGGTTTAACTAGTTCGAAGTTCTAGGGGACTAATGACCTCAGCAGTTGAGTCCCATAGTGCTCAGAGCCAGAACAGAGTTCCAGGATACAAAGAAATGCAGCAGAGGAAATGAAATACAGTACTAACCTGGCAATGGCAGATGTTGAAAGAGACCACCATTCATCTGTTGGCACTTTTTTGCCCTGCTCAGCAAGTTCCTGAAGGCAGATCAAAGCTGGACTGATGGAAGTGCTGCAGCCTCATCCGAAATGTTCTACTGTAGTTCTTGAAGATTATAAGGGTTGTTACTATACACCTTAGACTTGAGTGTTCCCACACAAAATAATTGGACACTGACAGATCAGGTAACATGGACACCAGTTAGAACGATGACGAACTGACCTCTGCTAACAACTCTGTTAGATTGTGTAAACGTGCTCCAAGACTCGGCCGGTTGTATGGGCTGTTGTTCCACGCTGTTGGAAGTAACTGCAGGTCATTTCTTCCTCCGTAAATGCTGGCACAAATCCACATCCAGTTGTATCCGCTTATCCGGTCTACTTTTATCAGCCCCACCCTGTAGATTTTACATCACAGGGACAACACATAAAAATGAGATCTTACCTCCTGAGAACAGTGTGTGTGTTAATCATCCTTGAAAGTAGGCAGCCATTAGTCCATTCCCTTCAAACCTCATTTATTTACGTTGGGTTTTCAGTAAATAATGCAACACTTTTTTCCCGAAAGCATGTTTGTTTAATTCAGGATCCAATACACCATATTACACTACTGGCCATTAAAATTGCTACACCACGAGGATGACGTGCTACAGACGCGAAATACAACCGACAGGAAGAAGATACTGCGATATGCAAATGATTAGCTTTACAGAGCATTCACACAAGGCTGGCGCCGGTGGCGACACCTACAACGTCCTGACATGAGGAAAGTTTCAAACCGATTTCTCGTACACAAACAGCAGTTGACGGCGTTGTCTGGTGAAACGTTGTTGTGATGCCTCGTCTAAGGAGGAGAAATGCGTACCATCACGTTTCCGACTTTGATAATGGCCGGATTGTAGCCTACCGCGATTGCGGTTTATCGTATCGCAACATTGCTGCTCGCGTTGGTCGAGATCCAATGACTGTTATCACAATATGGAATCGGTGGGTTCAGGAGGGTAATACGGAACGCCGTGCTGCATCCCAACGGCCTCGTATCTCTAGCAGTCGAGATGACAGGCACCTTATCCGCACGGCTGTAACGGATCGTGCAGCCACGTCTCGATCCCTGAGTCAACAGATGGGGACGTTTGCAACACAACAACCATCTGCACGAACGGTCCGATGACGTTTGCAGCCGCATGGACTATCAGCTCGTAGACCATGGCTGTGGTTACACTTGATGCTGCATCACAGACAGGAGCGCCTGCGATGTTGTACTCGACGACGAACCTGGGTGCACGAATGGCAAAACGTCATTTTTTTGGATGAATCCAGGTTCTGTTTACAGCATCACGATGGTCGCATCCGTGTTTGGCGACATCGCGGTGAACGCACATTGGAAGCGTGTATTCGTTAACGCCATACTGGCGTATCACCCAGCGTGATGGTTTTGGGTGCCATTGGTTACACGTCTCGGTCACCTCTTGTTCGCATTGACTGCACTTTGAACAGTGGGCTTTACATTTCAGATGTGTTACGACCCGTGGCTCTACCCCTCATTCGATCCCTGCGAAACCCTACATTTCAGCAGCAAAATGCACGACCGCACGTTGCAGGTCCTGTATGGGCCTTTCTGAATACAGAAAGTGTTTGACTGGACTGCTGCCCTGGCCAGCACATTCTCCAGATCTTTCACCAACTGAAAACGTCTGGTCGATGGCGGCCGAGCAACTGGCTCGTCACAATACGCCAGTCACTACTCTTGATGAACTGTGGTATCGTGTTGAAGCTGCATGGGCAGCTGTACCTGTACACGCCATCCGAGCTCTGTTTGACTCAATGCCCAGGCGTATCGAGGCCGTTATTACGGCTAGAGGTTGTTGTTCTGGGTACTGATTTCTCAGGATCCATGCACCCAAATTGCGTGAAAATGTAATCACATGTCAGTTCTAGCATAACATATTTTTCCACGAATACCCGTTTATCATCTGCATTTCTTCTTGGTGTAGCAATTTTAATGGCCAGTAGTGTATATAAGCAGAACAGAGAGGAACCGAGAATCATTGTAGCAGCAATACAAGCCGCAAATAGGGAAATCGACTGATGTGAGTGACTTTGTGGAAGGACAGATTGTTATGGCGCAGCACCTTGGAACGAGCATCTTGTAAATGGCACTACTGATTGGCTGCTCATATACTACTTTTCTGAGCATCTATGGAAAGTGGTTGAAGAATGGTGAAAACACAACTATGTAACAAGGTGATGGACGTCCATCATCACAGAACGTGGAGGTTGGAGGCTTGCCCGCTCTGGAAAACACGGTAGGCGGTGATGTGTGGCAAATGTAACAGAGTGGAGTGCTGCTGCTAGCAAAAGTATCTAGAAGGACACCATTCTGCGCACATTGTTGAACATGGGGCTCTACAGCAGATGACCTCTGTGTGTTCCCATGTGACCCAATTACATAGTCAATTATGCTTGCATTCGGCAGGAGATCATTGATATTGGACCGTGGATCAATGGAAAAGTTGAGACAAATCATATTTTGTGTTACACAAGGTAGATGGTTACGTCCAGATAACGCCATCATCCAGGTGAATGACTGCTCAAAACACGCTTCGCTGTAGACGCAGGTAGTATGGGGCAATATTGTACTATGGGGGATGGAGACTCACGTAGTATTTTGTGAGACCTACAGCAGCAGCCAAAGGTACCACGTCTAGTGTGGACTACGTGAATGGAGACCACCCGCATCCCTTCAAGCTTGATGTCTTCATCAACAGTGCTGGCTGGCATTTTCCAGTAGGACAGCTGCCCATGTCACAAGGCCAGAATCAGGCTATACTGGTTTGAGGTGCACGATAGCGAACTCATGTTTATGCCTTGGCCACTAAATTATCCTGTTCTACGTCTAATGGATGACTTTTGGGGTGCTATTAAACGACAGCTCTCTGGCAACATTCCAAGGACTTGCCAAATCCCTGCCACATTGCATCGCTGCTGTATTGCATTTCAAAAGTGGACCAACATGCTATTGGGCAGGCAGTCATAATACGAGGGGCATTTGAAAAGTCTGTGCAAAAATAAAAACTAGTTACACGTTTGGGGTAAACCATTTTTATTTTTCGACATAGTCTCCTTTTGGACTTATACACTTCATCCAACGCTGTTCCAATTTGTTGATCTGTTCCGAATAATAGGAATTGTCCAAGTCTGCAAAATATCTATTAGTTGCCGCAATCATCTCCTCGTTTGAATAAAATCTTCGTCCAGCCAGCCATTTTTTTCAAATTGGGGAACAAATAGTAGTCCAAGGGAGCCAATTCCGGAGAACGGGGGAGGGGGGGGGGGACGTGAAACGAGTTGGAATCCTATTTCCACTAATTTTGCGACCTCAACTGCTGAGGTGTGTGCTGGTGCATTGCCGTGATGGAATAGGACTTTTTTGGGGTCCAATCGCTGGTGTTTTACTTGCAACTCGGTTTTCAAACGGCCCAATAACGATGAATAACATGGACCTGTGATAGTTTTACCCTTTTCCAGATAGTTGATGAGTATTACCCCTGCCCGCATCTCGTGGTCGTGCGGTAGCGTTCTCGCTTCCCACGCCCGGGTTCCCGGGTTCGATTCCCGGTGGGGTCAGGGATTTTCTCTGCCTCGTGATGGCTGGGTGTTGTGTGCTGTCCTTAGGTTAGTTAGGTTTAAGTAGTTCTAAGTTCTAGGGGACTTATGACCACAGCAGTTGAGTCCCATAGTGCTCAGAGCCAGTATTACCCCTTGCAAATCCCAAAAGACAGTCGCCATAACCTTTCTGGCTGAAGGACTGGTCTACACCTTTTTTGGAAACCCATTGTTTAGATTGTTGTTTGGTCTCAGCAGTATAGTAATGTATCCATGTTTCATCCACAGTGACGAAATGACGCTTGAAGTGCTGTGGAGTCTTCCTGAGCAGCTGCAAACTATCCTTGCAACACTTCACACAATTCCGTTTTTGGTCAAGTGTGAGCAATCGTGGAACCCATCTTGCGGATAGCTTTCTCATGTCCAAATGTTTATGCAAAATATTATGTACCCGTTGATTCGAGATGCCGACAGCACTAGCAATCTAACGCCACTTACCTCTTCTGTCATCCATTACCATATCACGGATTTTATCAATGATTTCTGGAGTTGCAACCTCCACAGGGAGTCCAGAACGTTCAGCATCACTTGTGCCCATATGGCCACTCCGAAAATTTTGAAACCACTTATGAACTGTTCTAATCGAAGGTGCAGAGTCACCATAATGTTTACCAAGCTTCTCTTTAGTCTCCTGAGGGGTTTTGACTTTCATAAAGTAATGTTTAATCACCACACGAAGTTCATTTTCGTCCATTTTTTTGACAATCCCTCGACTTCCTTGATTCACACGAATGCCAAACACAAAGAAATAGACCAATATGGCTGAAACTTGGTGTGCGTTCTTTCCAAAGATGCTACTAAGTAAACATGACCTCGATATGCACCGGTGGTGCCATCTCTCGGATTTTGCATGGACTTTTCAAACACGCCTCGTACTCTGGCTGATCACTGTATGTTGATAGAAATCCTGTCCTGCACGTGTGAATGCTCTGTCGAGAGGCATTCGTGCTCTCTGGTTGATCCCCAGTGAAACACAATGAGGTATTCCGAACAGAGTTTGCAACTGCGTGGGAAACGGTAGAAGGGTGCTAACCACACTGGAATCTGCTGACACCCACATGTGCAACACTGTCTCAGTAGCTGCAGTGGTGTAGGTGCATATTCAGTGTCCGACCACGTCACAGGACACTGGTCGTAGCTCGGCCAGTGTTGGCTGTGCTGCCTCTTGCATTAGCAGTGTGGGGCACTCTTTTTGACGTCATATCCAGTGCCCCAGTTAGCACGCGCTACTGGATGTGCGAAGTCAGTCCAAGTCACACTGTGGTCTCAGACAAGAGTAAGGCCCACGGCATCAAAGTACCTCAAAAGGATCGGAAGGCAGATGGCAGCTACGGCACGTCCCTTCACACTGGCGATTGTTGGCTGCTCCCTGGTCCTGCCGCTTAGGCCACCATTATGCCTGATGGTGGATGTCGTCCACACCTCCCCGTCAGTCGTGACTCGAACGACAGCACTGTGACTTGCAAGTACGATGTCTTCCTGAAGGGACTTTCTGTTCCATTAGAATTTGTACAGGGTCTCAGCAAGCAGAGGATAGACTGACAGACGCCAACATCGAGCTTCGTCCGCTGTGAACTGAGAACAAGCAGATACAGCCACTGGACAGGACTAACATTTGTACAGGAACTGCCTCGCATGCACCACTGATAGATTATATTAAGTTAGATTTACTTTCATTCCAACTGATCCGTAGTGAGGTGGTCCTCCAGGATGTAGAACATGTCAGAAAAACAATAATACATGACAAAAACTAAAACAAATGAGCTAATGTACCTTCCACAGGTCCCAAGTGGAATGATCATCATTTTTTTTAATGAACAGAATATGAAAGAATCATTTTACAACACTCATTTGCTAAGAGCACATTAATGAACTGAATTTAAAATTTTAAGAAATGTTTTTTTTATTTATAAGGCAATAAACATATAATAGAACTACTAGAATACTTATTTACAGTGAACACATTACTGCACTGAAATGGTGCAGAAGTTAGGTTGTACTTTATATATGTTATTGTTGTGGTCTTCAGTCCAGAGACTGGTTAGATGCAGCTCTCCATGCTACTCTATCATGTGCAAGCTTCTTCATCTCCCAGTACCTACTGCAACCTACATCCTTCTGAATCTGCTTAGTGTATTCATCTCTTGGTCTCCCTCTACGATTTTTACCCTCCACACTGCACTCCAATACTAAATTTGTGATCCCTTGATGCCTCAGATCACGTCCTACCAACCGATCCCTTCTTCTAGTCAAGTTGTGCCACAAACTTCGATTCTCCCCAATTCTATTCAGTACCTCCTCATTAGTTATGTGGTCTACCCATCTAATCTTCAGCATTCTTCTGTAGCACCACATTTTGAAATCTTCTATTCTCATCTTGTCTAAACTATTTATTGCCCATGTTTCACTTCCATACATGGCTACAAATACTTTCAGAAATGACTTCCTTGACACTTAAATCTATATTCGATGTTAACAAATTTCTCTTCTTCAGAAACGCTTTCCTTGCCATTGCCAGTCTACATTTTATATCCTCGATACTTTGACCATCATCAGTTATTATGCTCCCCAAACAGCAAAACTCATTTACTACTTTAGGTGTGTTGTTTCCTAACCTAATTCCCTCAGCATCACCCAATTTAAATCGACTACATTCCATTATCCTCATTTTGCTTTTGTTGATGTCCACGTTATATCCGCCTTTCAAGACACTGTCCATTCCGTTCAACTGCTCTTCCAGGTCGTTTGCTGTCTCTGACAAAATTACAATGTCATCAGCAAACTCCAAAGTTTTTATTTCTTCTCCATGGATTTTAAATCCAACTCCGATTAGGTCATCGACAGCATCAGTGTTCCGACACTTCAGCAGGTCATGCGCAAATTCAGCATTCATCTGCACCACCATCATCGCCAATGATGGCTGGCATATCGAACATGTCATAACCTTAGATGTTGAAAAAAGTGTGTACACGCCATAGTTTGTAACTAATTTACAGCTTTTTTCCATATAGTTCAATAATGTATATTACGGTTAGAGTGGAGAAGACACACTACTTCATTTCTTTGTCAGCCGTTACATCTACATTATTTGTTATTTCCAAAATGTGTGCTGCAAATACATCAGTTTCTAAGCGAGGTGGCAATCTCATTTAGTGAACCACCCCTTGCCCCCGACGGGTTTATACCATTACCAGGTAAGTTTAAGAAGTGTTGAAATTGTTTCACATGTTGTCAAGCATTATTATTCTAACATATTTTTTCGATGTGTTAGAAGTCCGACACCTGTATGAAAGAATTATATTGTGCCCAATTTGCGGATATATTTTTAATTACAATAACATTCCAGAACATTCCCACTTACAATTGATCTCTGTGGAATAGTGTTTCAGATTAGATAGTGAAACCTTAAAAATAAAAAAATAAAAAATAAAATAAATGGAAAATTCATATCGAAAAGGAAACAGTACCATATTGTAGAGCAACATATTCCAAAAACTGTTAAGAAGGGCGTCTACAAAACAGATTACTTACAAAAGGTTTGTGTATCTCATTTTAGAATATTGCGCAAATGTGTGGGGACCATGCAAATTGTTACCAACAGGCGATTTTGAACTATACAAAAATGTGCAGCACGAGTGGTCACAGGATTGTCTGAGTTGTGTAAGAGCATCAACAAACTACCGAAAAACATCATTTGTCGGAGTCATGAATACAGACGGAAATTACCCGACTAATGCATGCTTACAAAGTTTCAAGAACCAATATTAACTGAGTAATCTCAGAGATGATCTTCAGTTCTCTTTGAATCACTCGCATAGAGGACTTGAAGACAAGATTATTACATGCGCAAAAAAAAAAAAAAAATTGGCACTCAGCGCGGTGGCTGATGGGAACGACTGTAAAGAGAGTTCCCATTTACAGTCGCTCCCATCAGCCACCGCACCGAGTGTCAACTTAGTTTGCGCGTGTAACAGACTAAAGGTGTGTCCAAATGGTGCCATTTTGGTGTTCAACTTTGAGCATGCACAGCAATTTCCAACAGTGCAATTACATGTGCACATTTGTCCACGTGCTAACTTCTTCGAAATGGAGACTGTGCTATCCGCCGGTGGGAATCTTTGCGCTTTTTAGCAGACGACAGGTAGATGGTGTCCATACATGTTTGATTTGTGTAGTGTGTTGAGATTTAATGCTGTGAAGCAATTTATGTGCAATAATGTCTGCTCACTCCAAAGAAGTTTATAGATGATTACAGACAAAGAAAAATGTTGTATGGAACACCGCTTCTGAAGATTATTTGAATAAAAATTCGAGATGTGTTGCCCTGAGCATCACGTATTAGATAAAAATTCTCTGATACTATTTCTGTAAAGAGTAAGACACCATAAGTTTCTAAGTAGGAAAACTGAGAAGAATAATCCAAAAATTTATGAAAAGAGTATACGAAAATTATGGACGAATATTCATTCTATGGTGACTTAAAAGCAAGACTAACGTGACTGACTTATGAATAAAAGAAGTAGTGAGGTATGTGTAGCTCCTCAACGAATTGACACACATGATGATGCAAAAACATATGGAGCAGAAAAACACAGCCTCAGTTCTAGTGGATTCTGGCATCTGTGAAATTTCCAAATTTGTTGAGTCTGAGGATGTTAATCAACATGTCATATTTCATGATTAAATACAAATGACGCAATGTCTGCTGACTCCAAAGAAGTTTATAGATGTGATTCTTGAGTTTCTCCCAGCGTATTTGATAATCAAAATATCCACGGGTGTACTGCCGGTCTACAGTGTCCAACGGGCACAATATTTCGGCGATCATACAAGTCGCCATCATCAGGTGAACTGACGGACTGAGCTCCTGTGAATGTGCCGGCACAGAGATCAGTACGCTATGACTGGAACTGAGCAGCCATAGCGTACGGATCTCCGTGCCGGCACGTTCACAGGAGCTCAATCAGTCAGTTCACCTGATGATGGCGACATGTATGATCGCCGAAATATTGTGCCCGTTGGACACTGTAGACCGGCAGTACACCCGTGGATATTTTGATTAAGTTTATAGATGATTGCAGACCAAGAAAAAGGTTGTATATAATACCACTTCTGAAGATCATTTGAATAAAAATTCAAGATATGTTGCCCTGAGCATCACGTATTAGGTAAAAATGCACTGATGCATTTCTGTACAGAATGAGATACCTCAAGTTTCGAAGTAGGAAAACTGAGACTATGAGGGTAATTCCAAAAGTAAGGTCTCCTATTTTTTTATAAGTACAGAACTCTGTTTGTGTGGCAGTTGGTCACACTGTTATGAAGAGTGCTCCATGCGCTGTGTCTAAACATGGCGCACGTTGCGCTGAAGCGCTCAGTCTTGACTTGGCAGCCGTTGAGAATGGAGCTCCCGTTGGATGTTATTTCCAAGTGCAAATTGCGTGCAGTTATTTGGTTTTTGAACGCAAAGGGCACTGCGCCAATTGAAATCCATCACCAATTGACGGAAGTGTATAGTGAGTCGCACATGGATGTCAAAAATGTCCGTAAGTGGTGTAGAGAGTTTGCAGCTGATCGGACTGAAATTCATGACGGACAAAGGAGTGGCAGACCGTCATTGAATTACTGGAAGGTGTGCGCAAGATGGGTGCCACGCATGTTGACTGAGGACCACATGCGGCAACGAGTTGATGCTTCCCGAGCATTTCTTCACCGCCAGCCGGACAGGACAACTTTCCGGACTCAATTGTCACGAGTGACGAAACCTGGGCATACCACTTTACACCTGAGACCAAGCAACAATCACGCCAGTTCATAACTTTCTGAACAGCATGGCGGCGAGCTGGTATGATATGGGCATAGAAAAACTGCCACAGCGTCTACAAAAATGCATCCACAGAAATGGTGATTATGTCGAAAAATAGTTAAATGTTCAAGCTGTAAACTGATGTAAACCATTGTAGAAATAAACAGATCTATGTACTTATAAAAAATAGGAGACCTTACTTTTCGGATTACCCTTGTAATAATCCAAAAACCTATGAAAAGAGTTTACGAAAACTATGGATGAATATATGCTTCACATAATAACTAAGAACCTCTCTTAAGGATTTCTCAGTTTCAGAAGTAATCACTTTTATTTTTATTTATTTATTCGTGTCCCTTTAACCCAGTATAGAAGGGAATAGAATGGGTGTGGAACGAGTCATAATTGTACAGTATATGAGAACAGTACTTATAGTAATTGATACAAACAGTAAAATGTGTATATGAACAAAATATGCTAATAATTACAAGCTTAGACATTTCCTGCAGTGAACACATGCATAAAACAATCAAATAATAAATTACAATTATTCCACATCAGAAATTACAAATTTTGATAGAACTGAAATGCTTGGTTTTGAAATGAGGAATAAGTAATTCAAACGAGTATAGAAGTTGCAAGTTACTAGCTAACAAAACTGTGACAGTGAATTGGTGAAGCTCTCATTTGTATTCACGTGAAAGGGTTTCGGACACAATTGTGGCTGCACGACATGTATTAACGCAGAATGATAGTTGGATCTACACGTATGGGGCAATCCAAGATCCACAGTGTCGAGGTCACCAAATTTGGGGCACTACCATTCAGCACAAACAACGCACTCGCCGACAACCTTCACTTAACGACTGAAAGCAGCAGCGTTTGTGTAGAGTTGTCAGTGCTAGCAGACAAGCAACACTGCGTGAAATAACCACAGAAATCAATGTGACACACACAACAAATGCACTCGTTAGGACAGTGCGGCGAAAATAGGCATTAATGGGCTATGTACGAGGGTTGTTTTTTAAGTAAGGGCCGTTCGCGCGTATAGTCCCGTAGTTCGCGCGAACGCCGCAACAAGCCACCGCGCCACTTGCCGGCATCCTTCCCGTTCACACTGACGCAAGTTGCAGCTCCGTAGCTGGCGTGCACGCATCGCTGTGCTACTTTATAATGTTTACGATTATTGAATCGCCCGCCGCGTGTGAGATACGGTCAGTGATACGTTTTTTGACCGCGAGAAGCCTATCAGCTGCAGAAATTCATCGTCAGTTAACAGAAGTTTATGGCTCGAATGCAATGAGTGAAGGTAAAGTGCGTCAATGGGTTAGAGAGTTTCAAAATGGCCGTCAAAACGTCCGTGACGAAGAACGCTCAGGCCGGCTCTGTGTGATAACTGATGATTTGGTGGCTCCAGTCGAAACAAAGATTCGTGAGAACAGAAGATTCACAATTTCCACTCTTTCTTTGGAATTTCCACAAGTTTCAAGATCGGTTTTGTACAAAATTGTGTCTGAAAACCTAAACTTTAAGAAACTGTGTTCTCGGTGGGTACCCAGACTCCTCACAGAGGACCACAAAGGGAAGAGATTTGCCGCTTCATTGGACTTTTTGATTCGTTACGAGGAAGAAGGGGACGACATGTTGAGTCAAATTGTCACTGGAGATGAAACGTGGGTATCCCATATCACTCCCGAAAGCAAGCGACAATCGATGGAATGGCGACACACAACCTCACCCGCCAAGGTCAAAGGCAAACAGACGCTGTCAAAGCGCAAGATTGTGGCAACTGTGTTCTGGGACCGGCGCGGTGATTTGCTAGTGGACTTTATGCCACGAGGAACGACAATCAACTCAGATGCCTACGCGCAACTCTAAAGAAGCTCCGCAGAGCAATTCAAAACAAAAGGCGCGGCATGCTGACAAAAGGAGTTTTGCTCCTGCACGATAACGCTAGGCCTCACACCTCTCAAAAGACTCGGGATTTGATTGATTCTTTTGGCTGGGAAGTTTTGGACCGTGCACCATGCAGCCCCGACCTTGCTCATTGCGATTTTCACCTTTTCCGATACCTGAAACACCATCTTGGCGGGCAGCGCTTCAGTGACGACGATGAAGTGAAAGCGGCCGCGAACTCTTGGCTGTCGGAGCAGGTGGCCGAATTCTTTGAAGAGGGAATTAAAAACTTAGTTGTACGGTATGACAAGTGCTTAAATAAACATGGCAACTATGTAGAGAAATAGGTAAAAGTGCGCAGAATCAGAAAATAAAAGTTTTTTTACACGGTATGACAAGTGCTTAAATAAACATGGCAACTATGTAGAGAAATAGGTAAAAGTGTGTAGAATCAGAAAATAAAAGTTTTTTTACAACAGTATATGTATCTTTTTTTAAAAATAAAAACGGCCCTTACTTAAAAAACAACCCTCGTATCACAGCAGACAGCTGACTCGAGTGCCTTTGCCAACAGTACATCATCACCTACAGCACCTCACCTGGGCTCATGACCATTTCGGTTGACCATAGACGACTGGAATCTGTGGCCTGGTCAGATGAGTCCCTGATCCAATTGGTGAGAGATGATGGTAGGGTTCGAGTGTGGTGCAGACTCCACGAGGTCACGGACCGAGATTCTGAACAAGACACTGTGCAAAATAGTGTGGCTCAATAATGGTGTGGGCTGTATTTATGAGACATACTGGTGTTGTGTTTGTATCTGTTCTGAGGAGCCATCACCAGCCTCACTTAAACTTTTCTGTTAGGAGAGTTAATTCACAGGTGGAACTGCTCTTTGGATCAGATACGGGGTCTCATATTGGTGTGGTTCCTGTTGACTCCTTATCAGTAGTTGGGACTATACTAGGCACAGCCTTCATGTCAACAGGAAGAATATTAACATTAATCAATTTTGCTCAGAGCAGAGCATAGAACCTTGTGCAACAGAAGTAGTATTTCATAATAAGTCCTTAATAACTGTAAGCATATACAGAGCACCTTCAGGAAACTTCAACCTCTTCATAAAAAATCTGAAAGCCCTGTTGGGCCATATCACAGTAAAGACATGGAAATAGTGTTTGCTGTCGATTTTAATGCGGATTTACTGAAAAGCTCTGTGAGTGAACAATTACTGCAATCAGTAACACTGTCATTCAATTTAATTCTTAATGTGAACTCTGCAACTGGGCTATGTAAATGCTCTGAAACTACTTTTGATAATACACTACTGGCCATTAAAATTGCTACACCACGAAGATGACGTGCTACAGACGCGAAATTTAACCGACAGGAAGAAGATGCTGTGATACGCAAATGATTAGCTTTTCAGAGCATTCACACAAGGTTGGCGCCAGTGGCGACACCTACAATGTGCTGACAGGAAAGTTTCCAACCGATTTCTCATACACCAACAGCAGTTGACCGGCGTTGCCTGGTGAAATGTTGTTGTGATGCCTCGTGTAAGGAGGAGAAATGCGTACCTCCACGTTTCCGACTTTGAAAAAGGTCAGATTGTAGTCTATCGTGATTGCGGTTTATCGTATCGCGACATTGCTGCTCGCGTTGGTCGAGATCCAAAGACTGTTAGCAGAATATCGAATCGGTGTGTACAGGTGGGTAATACGGAACGCCGTGCTGGATCCCAATGGCCTCGTACCACGAGCAGTCGAGATGACAGGCATCTTATCCGCTTGGCTCTAACGGATCGTACAGCCACATCTCAATCCTTGAGTCAACAGATGGGGACGTTCGCAACACAACAACCATCTGCACGAACAGTTCGACGACGTTTGCAGCAGCACGGACTATCAGCTCGGAGACCGTGGCTGCGGTTACCCTTGACGCTGCAACACAGACAGGAGTGCCTGCGATGGTGTACTCGACGACGAACCTGGGTGCACGAATGGGGAAAACGTAATGTTTTCAGATGAATACAGGTTCTGTTTACAGCATCATGAAGGTCGCATCCGTGTTGGGCGACATCGCGGTGAACGCACATTGGTAGCGTGTATTCGTCATCGCCATACTGTCGTATCACCTGGCGTGATGGTATGGGGTTCCAGTGGTTACACGTCTCAGTCACCTCTCGTTCGCATTGACGGCACTTTGAACAGTGGACGTTAGATTTCAGATGTGTTACGACCCGTGGCTCTACCCTTCATTCGATCCCTGCGAAACCCTACATTTCAGCAGGATAATGCACGACTGCACATTGCAGGTCATGTATGGGACTTTCTGGATACAGAAAATGTTCGACTGCTGCCCTGGCCAGCACATTCTCCTGATCTCTCACCAATTGAAAACGTCTGGTCAATGGTGGGCGAGCAACTGGCTCGTCACAATACGCCAGTCACTACTCTTGATGAACTGTGGTATTGTGTTGAAGCTGCATGGGCAGCTGTAGCTGTACCCGCCATCCAAACTCTGTTTGACTGAATGCCCAGGCGTATCGAGGCCGTTATTACAGCCAGAGGTGGTTGTTCTGGATACTGATTTCTCAGGATCTATGCACCCAAATTGCGTGAAAATGTAATCACATGTTAGTTCTAGTATAATATATTTGTCCAATGAACACCCGTTTATCATCTGCATTTCTTCATGGTATAGCAATTTTAATGGCCAGTAGGGTATCTTTGTAGATAAATTTAGGGGAAAAAAGTCATATCACAAAACCAACAGCAAATGGGCGATCATGACATCCAGCACCTTATGTTAAAAGTTGAAATTTGTCAGGATATAAAATCAATTAAATCTGAGGGTAATAAATCATTTGAAAATTGAGAATTGTAGCAGATTGCTCAAAGACATGAAGTGGATAGATGTTTACGGTACTACTGACTCGAATGAAAAATATAATGCATTCATTTGCAAAGATACTTCCTCATTTGAAAATTGTTTTCCCCAAAAGGTAACTCAAATCAAACAGAAGTCTCAAAATAAACCATGGGTTACAGTGGGGAATAAAGATATCACATGGGATAAAAAGGAAGGTGTACCTACTATCCAGGGACAGCTCCAATGTTAGCATTGTAACGCATTACAAATAATTCTGCAAAATATTGAAGCAAGTAATCCAGAAATCTAAGCAGCTTTATTATGAGAAAAAATATAGTTACATAAGGCAAAAAAATAAAAACTATGTGGGATATAGGGAAGAGACAGACACAGGTGGGGCCAGAAAGGAAGAAGAACTCATAGCTCTAATTAAATAAATGAGACATTGGTAACAAGTGCATGTAATGCTGCAAATATCTTAAACAAGTACTTTGTTTCTGTTACTGACAATTTGGTGTTACCACTGTGAGTAAAAAGTACAGTTGAATATCTGAGAGCAGAGATAACTTCTGTAAAATGGAAATGACATTTACATCTCTCAAAGAAGAAGCATTCATCATAAAATCCTTAAAATCAAAGTATCCTAGTGGTTATGATTACATAACAACGAAGTTAATCAGAGTGCTCATGTAAGTTGAGTTGTTGTTGTTATTGTTATTTGTGTAAGCAATCTCTTATTAACGGAACATTTTCAGATTGACAAAAACGTGCTGAACTTAAGCCTCTTTACAAGAAGGGGAATAAAGTGATATACCATCAAACTATTCATAAATTTCACTTTTACCAGCTTTTTCAAAAATATTTGAAAATATTGTCTTCAAGCATCTTCTTAAGCATATGACTGCAAATAATACAGGGTGTCCACAATGAGACTCCAACATTTTAATATCCAATATATTTATCATTTCAGATGGTGGACCTGTGAACCCTGAAGGGGCAGACAGAGCAACTCAACAAGCTTGTGGTGTGCTAATTTGATACGCCAAATGGCCGTAGTGGAGCTGCAATCAATTGTTTTAGCAAAATGGAGGATACAAAGGAGTGTGCACAAGTGGTCTGGTGATATGCGGAGACAAAATCGGCGACCCAAGTGCAAAGAAACTTTCGTCGAGTTTACAACAAAGCGCCCCCGTCGTTCAAGACTGTAAAGAAGTGGTGTGATCGGTTTTTAGCTACTGGGAGTGTTGCGAAAGGGCACGGTGGTGGTAAGCCTAGGATCAGCGAACATCGTGTGGAACAAGTGCGGCGGTCATTCGAACAAAGTCCACAGAAGTCAGTGCGAGAGGCAGCACGAGAACTTCCTATGAAACGTTCAACAGTGCACAAAGTGCTTCATCAGCCATTATGTTTGTACGCATATAAAGTGCAGGTTGTGCAAGAAATCAAGCCGGATGATCGACCAAAGCAAGAAGAATTCGTATGTGTCATGTTAGATCGCATTGCCGTGGACGAGACATTTTTATCACGCGTGATGTTTACTGACGAGGCAACCTTTCACGTGTCAGGGGCTGTAAATCGTAACAATTTGTGCATCTGGGGGTCCGAAAATCCACATGCACCTAGGGAACACGTGCGCGACAGTCCGAAAGTTAATGTGTGGTGTGGTTTGATGATAAATCGCATTCTTGGGCCGTTTTTCTTTCAGGAGCCGACTGTGGATGGAGCCATCTACCTGGACATTTTGGAACAATTTGCCGTGCCACAGATAACAGACCTGCAGTCAAATGTGATGTTTCAACAGGACGGTGCACCACCCCATTGGAGCCTCGATGTCAGAAAATTTTTAAATGACACATCCCCGCAACGATGGATTGGCCGTCGAGGTTCAATTCCTTGGCCGCCACGTTTGCCTTACATAATGCCCCTCGATTTTTTCTTGTGGGGTTATGTGAAAGACCGGGTATACGCTACACCAGTAAAGGACCTGCAATACTTGAAACAGTGCATAAGAATTGTCATCAACTCTGTCACAGTACAGATGCTCCGCAGCACATGGCACGAAATCGATTATAGACTTGATATTCTTTGCACTACCCGTGGCGACCATGTTCAAGTGTACTGAACCGTCCACCTGTGTATGAAAACTTGATGAGCTGCTGTATGATTTCCCTGTATTTGTTCGTCAATAAATTGTGTTTCCTCTCAGATTTTATGAGTTCAAATGTCGGAATCTCATTGTGGACACCCTGTATATTGTCCAAGTCACAGGTTGGTTTCCTTAAGGGTTCAGATATAGAGAAGGCTATTTACTTGTACAGTGGGAATGTACGTAATTCATTAGATAACAAATTGGAGGCAGCCGGTATTTTTTCTGTGACCTGTGAAAAGCCTCTGACTCTGTGAATCACACCATTCTCTTAAGTAAATTAGAATATTATGGTGTCACCAGCAGTGCTGCAGAATGCTTCGATTCTCTCCTGACTGACGGGAAACAAAGGGAGTCATTGCGAAATACCTGTAGAGTAAGCGATCATCTTTATTTTATTGGGAATTAATTATATGTGGTGTCCTTCAATGTTCCATCTTAGGTCCACTATTTTTCTTGTGTACACTTTTGACCTCTTGTCTGTTACACTGCCAGATGCTAAGTTTGCAGATTGATACAAACACTGCAATAAATAGCAAGTCGAGCACAAATTTAGAAGTGGCTCCTAATCAAATTTTCACTGACATTAATAAATGGTTTAAAGCTGATTCACTGCCATTAAGCTTTGAAACGATTCAATATATGCAGTTCAGAACCTGTTAGAGATTTCATTCCAGCATGTGAATAACATATGAAGACATGCAGATCGAAGAGGTTTGACAGTGTTAAATTTCTCAGATTACAACTCAGTAATAAATTCACTTGGAAAGGGCATACCACAGAATTCCTGAAGTGCCTAAACAAGTCTGTATTTGCAATCGAACTATATCAAATGTAGGAGACATAAATATAAAAAAATCTCACCTACTTTGTTTACTTTCATTCTAGTGTGTCATATGGGATCATATTCTGGGGTAACACATCAAACCAAGCAAAGGCTTTTAGAGTGCAAAAGCTTGTAATAAAACTCATTTGTGGTGTAAATTCAAGATCATCATGTAGACACCTGTTCACAGAACTAGGTATTCTAAGTATTGCTTCTCAGTATAGTTATTCCTTAATGAAATTCATTGTATATAATATGTTACTACTTCCAACCAACAGGTCAACACATAGTATCAATACTAGGAATAAGAACAATCTAGACAAAGACCTAGAATCACTTACCTTGGTCCAAAAGGGGGTCCATTATTCAGGAATACACATTTTCAATAAATTACTCGCAACTATTAAAAACATGGCTTTTAGATTAAGCACAATTTAAAGAGAGTTTGAAAGACTTTTTGCTATGCAACTTCTTTTAGTCTGCAGATGAATATCTTAACAGGGACTGTTAGACCAAGTTAAGTAAAAGTGTCTCTTGATTTCAGTTTTGACAGCACTTGGTGACAACAGTTAAGATATTGATTTTGTGTATGATAAATTTATTAAAAGTGCATAACTATGTTTGATTCTGACAGTATATTGATTATATATATATATTTGCAGTTCCAGTTTACTGTAATGTATTCACATATTTTGAAAATCTGCCAAATGACCGGGGAAGAGAGTTGTATATTCAAGTGTTCTATGTTTTTTTATGTTACAGTTTCTGACATGTTCCACACTCATGAGAATCATCTCTCATTTTTGGGCCTATGGAACAAAAACCGAATCTGCGAGGGTAATCCCAAAAGTAAGGTCTCCTATTTTTTTATAAGTACATAGACCTGTTTATTTCTACAATGGTTTACATCAGTTTACAGCTTGAACATTTAGTTATTTTTCGACATAACCGCCATTTATGTCGATGCATTTTTGAAGACGCTGTGGCTGTTTTCGTATGCCCATGTCATACCAGCTCGCCACCATGCTGTTCAGAAAGTTATGAACCTCTTCTTTCACCTCGCCATCGGAGCTGAATTGCTTTCCGGCCAAATGTTCTTTTAGCCTAGGGAACAGGTGATAGTCAGTGGGCGCCAAGTCATGAGTATAGGGTGGGTAGGTGATTATGTTCCACTGAAACTGTTGCAGGAGAGCAACGGTTTGCCGAGCAATGTGTGGGCAAGCGTTGTCATGGAGAATGTGTACGCCCACGCTCAACATTCGTCTTCTCCGTTTCTGAATTGCCCGTTTGAGTCTCACAGTACCTGTCAGCGTTAATTGTGGTCCCAGCAATTCAGCTCCGATGAAGAGGTGAAAGAAGAGATTCATAACTTTCTGAACGGCATGGTGGTGGACGTGGCCATACAAAAACTGCCACAGTGTCTACAAAAATGCATCGACAGAAATGATTATGTTGAAAAATAGCTAAATGTTCAAGCTGTAAACTGATGTAAACCAATGTAGAAATAAACAGGTCTATGTACTTATAAAAATGGAAGACCTTACTTTTGGGATTATCCTCGTATTTTGAAAATCTGACAAATGACCAGGGAAGTGAGTGGTATACTCAAGTGTTCTATGTTTTTTTTTTCCTGTTTACACTTTCTGACATGTACCACACTTACGAGAATCGTCTCTCATTTTTGGGCCTACGGAACGAAAACTGAATCTAATCTAATCTGATATCATGGAATGGAATGGGTCCTCTGGTCCAAATGAACTGATCATTGACTGGAAATGGTTATGTTTGGTTACTCGGTGACCATTTGCAGCAATTCATGGACTTCATGTTCCCAAACAACAATGGATTTTTTTATGGATGACAATGCACCGTGTCACCGGTTGACAGCTGTTTGTGGTTGTTTTGAAGAACTTTCTGAACAATTTGAGAGAATGATTTGGCCACCCAGATCATCCAACACATATCCCATCAAACATTTGTGGGACATAATCGAGAGGTTAGTCTGTGCAGAAAATCCTCCAACACCTACACTTTTGAAATTACGGATGGTTATAGATGTAGCATGGCTCAATATTTCTGCAGAGGACTCCCACCGACTTACTGAGACGATGCCACATACAGTTGCTGCACTATGCCATGCAAAAGGTGGTCTGGCACGACATTTGGAGGCATCCCGTGACTCTTGTCACCTCATTGTGGAAGGAATTGCTGCTTTACTATGGTTGCTGCTGTTGAGAATCGTGATGCCGTGGCAACAGAGACATCTATCATTACCAGCAACATCTACAGCCATAAACGATAAATAATGAAAACATCATTGCAAAAGATAGATAGGGAGAGTACAGCTTAGTGACAAAGCAGACAAGAATGCAATAAACACCAACGATTAGCTCACTGCCCTGTTGCAGTCACCTGTTGTCAGTATGGCACGAAATACCCCGACTGCTGCCGGCTGCTACCGATCATAAGTTCATACGCTGCTGTAGTTCCCAGTACCTGTACATTACAGTGTTGTGTGTCGTTTTGTTTGTTGACTGTGTGTTTCAACTTACAAAGATGAGTGCTGTAACAAAAAAGAGAAAATTTGTGCCTTTGCATCTACAATTAGAAGCACAAAGACAACTTGACAAAGGAGAAACAATAAAAAGACTTGCTCTCGAATATGGTGTCGGTGAAGTTACTGTTGGTGACTGGCGAAGAAACCGACTTAAATTGGAACAGTTTTCTTCACAGATATTCTCACACGAATCTCTCAATCGAAGAAGTATAAAGAAGTCAGACTTCGAAAAAACAAGTGAAGCATTGTTCATGTGGTTTACCCAACAGAGACAGAAGGGTGCCCCGATCTCTGGCCCAATCCTCCAAGAAAAAGTTTTGTTTTTCAGAAACCATCTGCAGGAAGGAGATAACAATTTCACCGCTAGTGTGGGCTGGCTCGACAAGTGGAAGAAGAGGTATGGAGTGCGTCAACTAGACGTATGTGGAGAAAAACTCTCTGGTGACGCTCAAGCCGTTTCAAAATTTATTGTAGAGTTTAAAAAAATCATAACTAACGAAAATTTGTCTAATGAACAAATATATAACTGTGACAAAACTGGGCTAAATTTTAAAATGTTACCAGCGAGAACACTTGCTTCTCGTGAAGAAAAAAGCAAAGAGCGGCTCACAATTATGGCAGCTTCAAATGCAACTGAAAACTACAAACTAAAAATAGTTGTGATTGGGAAGTCTGCCAAACCAAGAGAATTCATTCAAGAATGTATCCATCTCAGCTCTTCTGGTTGTCTATACACATCAGAATAATGCCTGGATGAATCAGGAAATCTTCAAGAACTGGTTTTTTAACTCATTTGTACCTGAGTGCAAGAATTTTTTTAAAAGAAAGGGGACTGCTATGCAAAGCAATTTTGCTCACGGATAATGCGTCCTCACATCTAACTGCGGGAGAACTGCAGTGCGACGGTATCTGCGCCTTGTTTTTCCCACCAAACGTTACCTGTCTCATTCAGTCCATGGATCAGGACGTTCTGGAATGTCTAAAAGAAAAGTATCGACCTGGAATGTCTAAAAGAAAAGTATCGACGGCGATTGCTACAGTCAATCCTGCATTCCGAAGACAATGAAAGCATTGTAGGAGCTTTGAAGAAAGTGACTTTGAAGGGCGTCGTGTACTGGATTAGCGAATCTTGGAGCGAAATAAAGTCAGACAAAATTTCTAAGTCATGGAGGAAAATTCTACAGGAAAGTATGCCAGACACAGAAACTGAAGATTAAGCAGATGAGGACGATCAGCCATTGTGTAATTTAATCAGAAGATTGCCAGGATGTGAAGAGGCAGAAGTAGGCGAGTGGTTAAATTCGGACGAACAGTTGGAGGTGACAGACTCTTCTACAATTTGTAACATGTCCTTTTATATTTATCCGCTCGTTCGGGATCTGAATAGCAGCCCAAAATTTAGATAATTGATTAATGTGACCGTGTACCTAATGGGCTGGCAATCGGATTGGACTGCTCAGGGGATGTTACATTCCGTATTGTCCTTCGCAAATACTGTAATAAGTACTGTTTGGTGGTAAGAAGGACACAACACAGTTTCACAAACAAGATCTATATTCTTAGCAAAAGCACAAAATAAGGAGACAGCCACTGCCTTCGTCAATACACTGTTAATGACGGATAATCTCAGCACAGGTTTCTTTAGTTATTCTTAATCGTCACACGCAACATCCAATACCTGTAATCCAAGTAATGCCGGCGCGGTGGACGCGGAAGTTCAATATCGGCACTTAATATCACTGAAATCACTCTATAATTAAACTTTCTCACTTTCCCGTATAATACTAACACAAAGGGGTTAAACCGCGGCGATGGCCACTCCCTTTGTCGATAATTTGCATTAATTCAACTGCTGGCTTCTGCACAGCTCTGCCCGCCTCGCGGGAACCTACCACACCCTGACTCGGCACTCTCCACACTAACTGCTCTCCGCCCAGTTCTTCCCGCCTCGCGGGAATCTACCCAAGCAGCACTCGGCACTCCGGTGAATCCCCTCTAGCTCTCGCGCCCTGCACACACTACTCGATAGTTGCCCTGTCGACCTGTGTGAGCGCAAACTTAGCAGTAAGGGCCTGCGGACCCCTCACAAATTGACACGGTTAACATTCCATCGCAGTGTGAGAGTGACGAGGATGACGAGGCAGAGGCTGCACCGATGAGGAGTCACACCGACGGCTATGCTGTACGCTGCTCTCGAGGCCGCCACATGCTACGTGGAACAACAGCCTGAGGCGACACCAACTGACCTACTGCTCCTGAGACGGTGGTGTGACATTGCCGCAAGGAAACGTTGCAGCTTCGCCAAACAAAAGACACTTAACTATTACATGTCTAAATAAATAATTATTGTTATTCTGCCAATGCAAATACATGCGTAAATCCTTTCATTTTAATAAAGTTCATATTTTGACCTGTATTACTTACAATATCATAATATTTCTCTTTCCCATTTAAATTTCGATAGTCCGAGTTTTCGATAGTTCGACGTGGTTCCGGTCCCGTTCACCTCGAACTATTGAGACTCTACTGTATTAGGTCTTCTTCCCATTCCATTCACATATGGGGCGTGGAAGAATGACTGTTTAAATGTCTCTGCGCGTGCTGTAATTAATCTATTCTTGTACTCGTGATCCCTACAGGTCTGACACAGAGAGTTGTAGTATATTACTAGATTCATCGTCTGCATTCTTGAAATTTGTAAGTAGCTTTTGTAGGGATAGTTTGCATCAATCTTCAAGTGTCTCCCAGTCCAGTTCCTTCGGCATCTCTGTGTCACTCTCCCATGGATCAAACAAACCTGTGAATGTTCATTCTGCCCTTCTCTCTATCCATTCAATATCTCCTGTTAGCCCTATGTGATACGGGTCCCACACATTTCAGCAATATTCTAGGATTTGTCGCACAAGTGTTACGTGAGCAATCTCATTTTTAGGCTGACTGCATTTCCTCAGCATTCTACCAATGGAAATGGAAATGAGCGTTTGGCGTCATTGGCCGGGATGCCCCGTGCGGGGCAGGTGCGGCCGCCTCGGTGCAGGTCCTATTACATTCGACGCCACATTGGGCGACCTGCGCACCGGATGGGGATGAAATGATGATGAAGACAACACAACACCCAGTCCCTGAGCGGAGAAAATCTCCGACTCAGCCGGGAATCGAACCCGGGCCTGTAGGACGGCAATCCGTCACGCTGTCCACTCAGCTATCGGGACAGACATTCTACCAATGAATTCAAGTGTACCACCTGCTGCCTATGTTGTTGTTGCACTTCATACCCCTACACAGTTTTATACCTATCTGTTTCTATAAGTTAGTTCAAATAGTTCAAATGGCTCTGAGCACTATGGGACTCAACTGCTGTGGTCATAAGTCCCCTAGAACTTAGAACTGCTTAAACCTAACTAACCTAAGGACAACACACACATCCATGCCCGAGGCAGGATTCGAACCTGCGACCGTAGCGGTCGCGCGGTTCCAGACTGCAGCGCCTTTAACCGCTCGGCCACTCCGGCCGGCTTTCATAAGTTGGCTGATTCCAACTGTGGGTAAGTAACCTGAGCACTGCAGAGTTAGAGGATGAGAAGGGCGATGTTTTATCGTTTGTCTTCCAGTTCCGACCACTCACAGGCATGAGAGACCTATATTGACCAGCTGCTATGGTGTAAATTTCAAATGGAAGTAACACAGATCCATGTATGCAAATTATACAGATAGTCATCTTCAAGTCTGATACATGGAATTAAATTAACACTGTTGTAATACATCAAAATGAGTGGAACAAAAAATTGACATTAGAAACTTTTAGCAAACATTTGTGATGGGTCTCATATTGCATAATGCATTTTAATAAGAGTACAGTATAGTTACTATTATTATTGAATGAATCATACCCTCATGCAGACGACACAATACTTTGTAAGACAATTACAGCGTCACAGTTAAACAGAGAACATTCGATACGAAGTACAACAAGTGGAGCCGAATTTTAACAATCAGTATTTGGGGGCCGGTGGCCCTTACTAAAGCTAGTCTGTACATATTAATTTATGTAGGCTAACCAATTAATAATATGTGGTTAGTATACATGCGGCCCATGATGGTGCTCCACAATGTTGGTATGGGCTCTTGAGTTGGGTGGGGGGGGGGGGGGGGCAGTGACCGCTGGCTTACATTAGATTATAAATAAAAATCGAGAATTCAAAAGTTAATTACTGCAGAGCAGCGTACATTACTTGACACACATTCATAGGATTCTTTGGGGACCAGGTGTTGCAAGGATGGGCATAGATGAAGAGCAGTGTTTCTAACAGGACAAGGAAATTCTCTTCCGGAAGATACGTTCTGTCCAGCCACATGATAATAAAATATACTCTGCTTTGGAACTGATATCACTGTTTTATCACACACCAAATCATATCTTGAATTCAGGGAACAGGAATAAGTGTCTTAGCAGTAAATGTTGATAACAAAGCATGTGAAGAACGTATTTCCATCACAACAAATGCAGCTTCACTGTTTTGAATGTACCGTGTTCACTGGAATGTTATCCTCATGAAAAATCAATTTCTTACATACAAATCTTGCTCATTTTCCACGCGGCCCCGCTAAGATACAGTTGGGCCCATTATGTCTTTGTGTGCACAATCTGTTGCGATTTAAATCTTTTGAATTCACTGCAGTTTAACAGTTATATCAACAACATTCATAGATTGCTTTCAACTGTAAGCTGGGATATTCTCATCCCTCTTAAATTTTCAAGCTGGTTCAGATGTAGCGTAACATACACTTTTGAGTACAACATAAATTTTCTTGAAAGTCTCTTTGTCAGCATACCCCATACTCTAAATATATTTACTGGGTCAGTTGTCATGTGATACAGTTTAAGTTTTATTTTCCTTTAGGAAGGTACGCCTAATGTTACTAACATTTATCGGAAGTTAGAACCACGTTTTGTTGACAGAGGTAATACATTTCATTGGGAGTAATTTCCATCAGCTTGATAAGAGAGCACCACTCAATATTTTGACTATTTTTAAATCCAGCTTTTTGGAAGAATTGAGCTGTCTCGGTCAAAACACTATGTCCAAATAATCAAACTCAGGCAGTTATTTTCTGATAATACATGTGACTATTATGAAATATTTAATATATACAGATTAGATTATAGAAATCAGTGTCTTGGTCACATGTTAATTTATTAAAATTGATAGAAGGTTTTGACTTTGCTGCCATCATCAGATCTAAAAATCACAGCAGGGCATGTAAGCACATAGTTATGTGCTGACTATGCACATATGTGGTATGTACATCACTGACTATGCGCCTGTGTGTTGCTGCTGTAATTATTAGATCTTATGACGGCAGCAAAACCAAAACTGGTTATCAGTTTTAATAAATTAGCAAGTGAACAAGACATTTCAATAATGTAACAAAATACAAAGATATTGATTTTCTCAGTAGGTTCAAATGGCCTCATTTCATGTACATGATTTAGTTAAAAAATGTACTGCTTTGACAAAATTGAGTACCAGAATTGTATTACTTTATTCAAATTCTGCTGTTTGATATATGTACCATTTACATTCTATTCAGTTTATATTTTAGAAATTTCATGGTAGCATTTTAAATGCTTTCAGTCCTATCTTTACATCATCCTAGTTCAATCAATATGCTATAAATGTCAATGTGGCACTTATAGGAAGTTGCAAGTCAGTCATATGGCATTTAAAACCTATGAGTGCACAACGGGCAAGAACTGTGTTAAAAACTTGCGTATTTTGCACCACCCGATAGCTGCATCATTAATAAGGATTATTATTTTTTGTACACAAGACAGTTTATTTATTTTTTACGCTGCAGAGACAACACTGCAGATTGCATATGATGTAACATGTAGTGAAGGGGAATAGAAAGCAATACCTATACACAGTTTTGAGGGAACAAACATTTATTACAAAAAGTTCTTTCTTCCATGTGCTATAAAACATTTCATGACAAAAATGTGCAAAGTTCAACAACAACAACCAACATCGTTCTTGTTACGAAAATAATAAAAACATCTCGTACAAACGAAGCAATACTGGTATAGCGAGGGAAGCGTCACGCGCCCTGCGCACTCTTCTCACACAGCCTGAAAATTCAACAACCACAGCAGTAAATAAATAAATTAACATACTCCTCGGCACACAACACGTGGTAATAAAAACAGACTTCTTTAGATTACATATTTACACAAAAGGCAGTGAAAAACAATGGAAAATACTTAGGAATGTGTAAACAGACAGACATTGTTCCAAATGACACAGATGCAACGAGTATATACAAAAACTTGAATTGCACAGACAGTTATTACAGACACATCAGAGTACACAAGTCTTCACAACCAGTGACCTTTGGTTATCATACTATGCCTGTCCAGATTTTACATAAGCAAATACATAACACTGTTTGAATGTAAGCAGGTTCATGAAAAACTTCTCGCTCAAGTTACTTCCCGTACAACAGAAATGCCACTGCAGATTTTGTTACGTGTCTCAGACTTTAGTTAATCTGGAATGTTTTCCATTAGCCATTTTGCAGCACTAGAAAAAAAAACCACACAAATTAGAGGTGTATTTTTGAAATGCTTCAAACCTCAAACACAGTAATACTTCTGAACCAGTAACACATTCCATTGCTATCGGACAGTGAGATACAGCAAGGCAATCATCAAACAATTATTGTCATAGGCAGATTGATGAACCTAGGCAGAGTGAGTTGGATCTGTTGCTGAGCATGTGACAAGACGTAGATTGCAACAGCCACTTACATTATAATAGCCAATTACATTACAATTGCCACTGAGTGTTCCGATGTTTTTCAAGTACTCAGTTTCAAAGGTCGTTATCAGTGAAAACTATAAATGTGATTGCAACTTATTCCCCACAGATTTGCTGCAAGTACATATGGTCTCTGCAGGTGATAGGCAACAATACTATGTAAAGTGCACAGAACACATACTTACTTCATGAGTGAAGCAGCAGACAACTGTGTGATCAGAGATATTTCTGTGTCATTGAAGCACACAATACCAGCTCAAAGGGCCTGTTGCATCTCTTTGCTGACCATCAACTCTGCAGTTACACCGACCACCATTGCAACGGCATTTGTGAATCTGAGCACAGTGCCTTGGAATTACGGATGTTACGTATATAACCCAACTAGTACTGCTCTGAGACAAGCAACTCTGACTCGGGGCGTACCACAGTACAGCCATCTACTGTCCAGAGGCTTCGTGTTGTCACACGTCAAAAGCAGAAACAAATTTCAATAAGAACAACAAGCAGTACAAATTAAGAAACTTGCAGAAATGAACATACAGTTACAAATACAGAGTATAAAAGAATGGATAAGGCAGTTACAGAGTAAATATATAAATCACTGAGGCAGAACTGGCTAACACATATGTTCCCAAAAAGATATAGACATAGAATCACCGGGGAGACCACATAATAGATCAAGAGACCAACACTACGAACAAAACAGTAAAGGTTATAACGTACTTCACAGTCAAATTATGCAACAAAAGAAAGAAGTTTCGGGCTCAGTCTCATGTACAATATATTTGTTTCGTACACCTTGTTTGGCAATAGGAGTGACCACAGTTACCTGGTATTACATTCAGTAGTGTGATTTACATTCAATTGAATGAACTACTTATTTGGAACACGTCTCGATCTATCCTCTTTGTTTTTTACTTTGTGATTGTATGATCATATATGCAAGAACACTTGCAAATGATTAGTAAGTGGCGAACAGAACATATTATTCAAGTAATATGCAGCCTCAATGGACCAACGGACTGGCAACAGCCACATATGATAATGGAATACTCAATTTCGTGGACATTTATGAGAAATGCAGAAGTAATGAAGGTGATTACACAGAGAAATAAGTGAACTTCAGCTTTGTAAGTGACACGATTTTCTTGATATTAAAATATATTTTATGAATTTATTAAAAATGAATGGTCATTACTTCCTGGATAACCCACCTAAAATGGAACCACAGGAACGAAAAACTATTTCAAGTGACTTGCAAATGCCAAAACTGACTGTGGAATAAATTGGACATTGTATCTTGTACAGTCGTCAGACAAGGATACTGATCTTATTATGGTTTTTTTTTTTTTTTTTTTTTTTTTTTTTTTTTTTTTTTTTTTTTTTTGTAGGTAATGAATGTTTCCCAGTCACACTTAGAATGTAAATATTGTCAGATATTTATTACTGTCTTAATGAAGAAGGAGTGAAGATCTTTGTGGAACAGCTTGACTAAAGAAAGCGATCATTTGACAGGACTTATCCTGAGACATCACAAAATAGTTAATTTCACAATGCAGAGACATAGGAGGAGTAGAAATTACTTATAGAGGGAGACCAAGGATGGAATACAGTAAGGAGGTTCAAATGGATGTAGGCTGCAGTGGTCATGAAGAGATGGAGAGACTCACACAGGATAGACTAGTCTTTGGACTGAAGACCACAACAACAACAACAACAACAAGCAATGTTTGTTGTTACCTTGCAGTGCAGACATGGAAAGTTACCACCAGAAAATACCTTCACGGGCAGCCAGGACTGCTTGTTGTTAATATAATGAAATTTATTGGCAGTAAGAAGGACAAAGGAGCGAAAGAAAATGGGATGGAAAGTGTGAGCTAAATGTTGCTGCCGAGTGAGCTGACAATGTACAAATTATGACACGAGTGCCGATTGGAGTGGAATTCGTGTGCAAAGAGATATATTACACTGAAAATTTGAAATAAAGTGTAATCAGGCAAAACAATCTTCCATATTTTTGAACCATACAAAGTTACGTAAGTTTTTAAAAAAAATTCACACAGGTTCTTTTGCTGCGTTTTGTTCAAGTTTTGCAGGGAAATTCTGAGAAGAACTGGTCTGCCTATGGGATCTGATTTTAAAACGTGTCAGAATAAACAAGCTGTCATGTACAAATGTGATGACAGTGTGAAAAAATAGACACTGTGTCAAATTTTTTTTTACAAAAAGGAGAAACCATTATCTGTCCCGCTTCACAGGGCATTGACATACAGACATTCAGCATGTGGTGACACTCCACTTCTAACGATACCCAAGTGTATACTATTACTGGCTCCCCCTCCTGAGTTTCAAGTGTAAACATGGCAGGTCAAAAGTTCATTTTACTCGGTAATAAATGTGTCCGTCAGCTGCGCCTCTAGTAGTTCTCATGCAGTCTTAGTCCGAAGTCCCAAAATTACCTGTCGATATTACAGTATACAATCTAAAACATCTGAGACAACAAGAGGAAATGGAATACTGACAGACTGACTCTCAAAACTAAAAGCTGTAAACCAAAGCAGCAGAAGAGTCTGTGATGACACAGAAAGCACATATACTGTAGCAGGGACATCAAAATTACACGGTGTCATCGTTCTAGTGATAGCCATAATAGTGGATGATGAGGTGATAATTATGAGCTTGTTGTGGAAATATAAAGAATCGAATGTTTAGCCTATTTTGCCACGATATGTGCAATTCCGAAAGAAGGCAAATCTATTTTCCATCTGCGTAAGAAAGATTAACATAAAACCAGCTTTGTGAAAAAGAGCGGCACATGCAAAAGACACAAACTGATAGCAAACCACAGGTACTCATTTGTCAGGGACTAAAGACTGACCAGATCTACGTTTCGTGCTATCAACTTGTCTGAATATATTTAAATTGATAGAGCTTCTGCACTAGCAGAGAGTTTTGTTCTGCCATTTCATTCTTCAATGCTCTTGAGATTTTTCATCAAATTAATTTTAGACAAAGGTCTGAAGTGAGTGGTGCTACACAATGAAGATACAGCTAGATAGTTAATGGCACTGTGAACATGAGTGATGAAGTATAAAAGACACATGACATTATGGCACAACATGTAGGACAAAAGTTTTCATTGTTCCTTGTGAGTTCCAAATTCCTATGGAGCACAAGAGTTTGGTGAAATAGTTATTAAAGGCAAGAGGAAGATATTACATTCAGCAGGCCATGTGAGAGATTCAAAGTTAAAAAATGAGACGAAGTAACTCACTCACTATGGCAATGACACACTCCATCAAATACGTAATTATTGATCAATGAAGTTTCCATATTACTGGAAGAAATACAGAAACTGCCCACTTTTTATACAATTTTATTTATGCTACGCTGAAATTCATTCTGGGTTTTCTCCCATCTTCAGTTGTTTAATACATTTATATTGATGAAATCTTCCCGGGCTTCCATCTGGGTAGCTGCGTCGAAAATCCGTGACGTTTCGATGAGTGTCATTCTCATCATCTCCAGGTGCAGATGATGAGAATGAAACTTATCAAAACGTTGCGGATTTTTTAATGCAGCTAACCAGATGGAAGCCCGAGAAGATTTCATCAGCAGTATACACCGGGAAAGCCTACATTCACATACTTTTACATTTTCATTACACCTATAGAGCAGTGAAAACCTAATACGTAAACAGGCATAAACAAAGCTATTTAAAAGGTGGGTGGCTCCTGTATTTCTCCAAGTAATCTGATCCACATTCATGAAGCTCAGGGTGGTTATTATCATCGATAAATTGTTAATTTCCCTATTACAGGCTGCTGTCATCAATACCTCTCTCCTCCTGGTATTTCAGCTGCAAGACATCCAACCACTTCAGAGCGAGTCAAAAAGCTGTCCTACAGTTCACTTGGAAGATGACTGGAAGTTCTGCAGATGAAATATTATAGAAAAAGGGAGGTACTGGTGACAGCAGCAATAACAAAACTTCACAGATTTAGTGTTATACCAGGAAAACATGAAGACTGGTGCAATTGTCGGTTCAAACAAATACTGTTACCCTTTACTCTCTCTTTTGTACTTCCAAGCCTGAAGAATGTGCAATCTGCACACATTCTGTGCACCGTTTACGGTTTTAGGTTATTTCTGAATCTGAACAAGACATACACTTTCTGGTCGCAAATAGATGACTGCCTAACCCGTGACACAGACTGCAGAATTACTGAAGATGTTTCAACTGTTTCCTCCAGAGAGAGACATCTGACAACCTACACGTTGCTTCGAGAGCCATCTTATTACAAGGAATGTTACACCTTGCAGTCGGTGCATCGTGCTATATCGTGGCAACAGTTGCCTCGGAGCAAGTACGAGGAACTGTGCTCCGGTGTCGAGCAGTGCCTCGGCAGGCGAACACGACCGACAGCGCGAGCTAGGGCAGAGGGTGTCGATAAGCCGGCGACGCTCACTGCTCGGGAGCCGGTCACAGGCGTCGACAGTCGCGATGGCGCGAAAGGACGAGCCCCGCCGACGGCTGTCATACCGTCCGCACCTTCCACACCAGCTGCGACAACATGCCGTCTCCGGCAATCTGCAAAACAGAGCTCCGTGCAGCGACAGCAGGCAGAGGCCACACGCAATACTCTAGGGGAAAGGCTCCAGAAGGTGTGAGGAAGGGGAAAGATCTCACCATATCGGTATTCTGATACTCCTTGTTTTGAGACGAGATAAGCTGATTCCAGCCTCTGATGTTTAAGGCTACCGTCTTATCAGGTGGTATATGATGTGGGTCACAAGCACACACATTCTCTAACAAACGTATGATTATGTGGCATATCAAATATGTGAGTGAATTGAGGATTTATTGGTGGGGAGGCATGTTATTTTGGATGTAGTGTCATCAACAGAACTAGAAGTAACTTGAGGAAAGTGTACTGGGACCCTTGTTGTTCATGTTGTTAAGTTAATGGTCAAGTACGAGGGTTGAATAAAAAGTTATGCTTCCGCCTTTGTTAACTGGGTTTGGATGGGAATATTTTAACAAATCAGACGCAGAAATAATCCTTAGAATGTGATATTCAATTACCAATACTCACTTTTCCACATAATCAACAGCCAATTGGACATATTTCTGCCAAAGATGAACAAGTTTTCTTACGCAATCACGGAAGAAGTCGACAGTCTTGTTTCCGCAACCACAGTCTCACAGTTCTCTCAACGTCTTCATCAGAAGCATAATGATGTCCCCATCTTGTCTCCTGTCACAATTGAATGAAGAAAGGCATCACCTTCATTCTCGTAATGCAAGAGGTGTTCCTGAAAAATTTCAAGTCTGTGCGCTTTCATTTCAGGAGTCAGCATCCGGGGTACCCATTGTGCACAGATCTTCCAATAACCAAGCAAAGCAATAATGTGACCTACACATTCTTGTGAAATGCCGATAGTACTTGCAATTTCTATCCGAGTGATATGACGATCATCGTGAATCAATCTGTCATCATTCTGCTTGTGAAACTCGGTGCTTGCTGTCACAGGATGTTCCCACATCAACATCATCAAACTTACTCACCCAATGACACACAGTACTCACATCAACACAATCACCATAAACTGCTTTCATCCTCTGATGAATCTCCTTTGGGGTGACACCTTCTGCTGTCAAGAATTCAATGACTGCACATTGCTTAAATCGCATTGAATGACCATCTGTGCAGAGTTCCATACTTTACACTGAAACAACACAGCTGTTCAATGCTAAGGGTTCCTGCCAACTGGAGCATTAGAGAAGAGGCTACGGAACAAGCCAGTACCTGCCACATACCAATGCTGTCAACTGTTGAAGAGTTATGAAGGTGGAGGTATTACTTTTCAGTCAATCCTTGTAGGCAAAATTCAAAGTAACCTCAGTCCTTTTGCACATAATGTAGTTGACTATTATAAAGTACTGTCTAGACAAAACTGCCAAAATGCTCAGTCAGATCTCGATAAGATTTCAAAGCGGTTTAAAGATCGGAAACTTGTCTTAAATGTCCAGATATATAAAATAGTGCATTGCACAAAATCTTAAAAAAGTATTCTACAACTCCAACATAAATAAGTCATAAGTTGAATTAGTCAACTTATATAAATAAAACCTAAACTAAACTCCATCCGAATTAGCCTAGGAAGGCCCAACAATACTGACCAACTGCCGTGTCATACTCAATTGGCAGGCATAACTGGATGCAGATATGGAGAGGGGCACGTGGTCAGCACACCACTCTCCTGGCCATTATCAAATTTTTGTGACCGCAGCTGCTACTTTTCCCCTTCAACTAGTTTCACGATTGGCCTCACAAGGGCTGAGTGCACCATGCTTGCAAATAGTGATTGGCAGATCCAGATGGGCACTCTTCCAAGTGCTAGTCTAGCATGACAGTGCTTAACTCCACTCATCTGACGCGAATCAGTGTTACCACTATAGCACAGCTATTGGCACTTATGTAAGTACCTGGATGTAACAATTTCTAGGGATACGAAATTGAATGTTCAAACAATGGAAAATCCAGGATGGTATGTAACAATATCAGAGAAGGAAAGTTGCTACTCACCATATAGCAAAGATCCTGAGTCGTGATAGGCACAACAAAAAGATTCACACAATTAAAGCTTTTGGCCATTAAGGCCTTTGTCAGCAGTACACACACACACACACACACACACACACACACACACACACACACACACCACACCACACCACACCACACACCAACAAACAAACAAACAAACATGCACGCACGCACTCACGTAAATGAAACTTGCACACACATCTGCAGTTTCAGAGAGCTGAAGCCACCACAGTGTGGTTTCAGCTCTCTGAGACTGCAGACGTGTGTGCAAGTCTCATTTACGTGAATGTGTTTGTGTGTGTATGTGTGTCTACTGCTGACAAAGGCCTTAATGGCCAAAAGCTTTAATTGTGTGAATCTTTTTTGTTGTACCTATCGCGACTCAGCATCTACGCTAAATGGAATGTTCACATAGTCTCAGTCGTGTGAAGGCAGGAGGTTGATTTCAGTTCACTGGCAGTGTATTGGTAAAATGTGGCCACTCTACAAAGGAGGTTGGTTACAAAACACTTGTGAGACCCATCTTAAAGTACTTGTATTATTCAAGTGTACTGGACCCTTACCAAATATACCTATGTATACCAAGAAGTGCAGCATGAAAGGTCACAGGATTGTTTGACCCACGGGGGAGTGTCACAAATGCTAAAAAACGAAAATTGACAGACGCCTGAAGATAGATGTCAACTGGCCCGTGAAAGTCAACTCACGAAGTTTCAAGAGCCATCCTTAAGTGGTAAATACTGGAATATTCTATAACAGCCTGCTTATCACTCCCAGTATGCACAAAGTCATTCAAGCAGTCATTCTCCTGTAACCCATAAGAGACTGGAAGAGGAAGAAATCCTGTGTGGTACCACACTTACTACCTTCTGCTGTGCACTTTACAGTCAGCTGCAGGGTATTAATGTAGATGTAAATTAAACTAAACTAATCAATGTTATGTTGCTGGCTCAATCAGCAATTTACAATGTAAACACAGTACATCCACATCACCCACAGCTGATAAAATGGAACGATGACTTGTCCACAGGTATTGACAGTGTCACAATAATAGCCATATGCATGCACAGCCTACGTAACTTCCTGAAATCCACATATCCCAGACAAACACACAAGTAGGCAAATAAGCTCTTTGTGAATGTAAACATGATTCTAAAGAGATGCCGAAGAAATGATGGGTAACCATGCTGGATAGCTCGAAAATTCAAATCTCTTCATCAACAGAAAGCTAATGCTGTACTGTAACGTCACTAAATAATTATAGATATTAAAAACAATCTGCAAAGGTTCTGAAAAGTTGTGTGTGTCTCGTATAAGCTGCTCATTTAATGTGTTGTTATTTTCTACACTTTGTACAGTGATCTATCGTTCTAGTAGATTCAGTTTTTTGCCTTTACATTGTAGGCTTACATGCAAATTTGTGATATCTTCACCAACTCTAAACATGAGATGGCCAATTTCATGACTACAGCTGACTTCTCAAGACTGTTAAGCCAAACACATCCCTATGTTCTTTGTACCTTAACTTAACGGAACTACCAGATGGGCATATATAGTTTGTGTTGCAAGTGTTACACTGCATTTTGCAGATACTAGCACTCTAGCATTTATCAACTTTGTGTTGTAAATTGTTCTCAGGAATGGGGGAAAGAAATACAGTAGAAGAAGAATGGGTAGCTCTGAGGGATGAAGTAGTGAAGGCAGCAGAGGATCAAGTAGGTAAAAAGATGAGGGCTAGTACAAATCCTTGGATGACAGAAGAAATACTGAATTTAATCAATGAAAGGAGAAAATATAAAAATGCAGTAAATGAAGCAGGCAAAAAGGAATACAAACGTCTCAAAAATGAGATCGACAGGAAGTGCAAAATGGCTAAGCAGGGATGGCTAGAGGACAAATGTAAGGATGTAGAGGCTTATCTCACTAGGGGTAAGATAGATACAGCCTACAGGAAAATTAAAGAGACCTTTGGAGAAAAGAGAGCCACTTGTATGAATATCAAAAGCTCAGATGGAAACCCAGTTCTAAGCAAAGAAGGTAAGCAAGAAGGTAAAGCAGAAAGGTGGAAGGAGTATATAGAGGGTCTATACAAGGGTGATGTACTTGAGGACAATATTATGGAAATGGAAGAGGATGTAGATGAAGATGAAATGGGAGATACGATACTGCGTGAAGAGTTTGACAGAGCACTGAAAGACCTGAGTCGAAACAAGGCCCCGGGAGTAGACAACATTCCATTAGAACTACTGACAGCCTTGGGAGAGCCAGTCCTGATGAAACTCTACCATCTGGTGAGCAAGATGTATGAAACAGGCGAAATACCCTCAGACTTCAAGAAGAATACAGGGCGTTTCAAAAAGAAAGAGCAGATTTCAAACATTTATTTCTCAAAAACTACAAATGATAGAAACACAATTCAAACGTTTCTTGTCAGAGAAAGGTTCAAAGTTTTTCAATGGTCCGCGCAGAAGTTCCATGCAAATCCGCAGTGGCGCTGGCGTTTGTTTGTAGGAAAATGGCGACGACACCACAGGAACGATCATTTTGTGTGCTGCAATTTGCAAAGTTAGAGTCCATTGTTGGTGTGCAACGTGCATTCCGCCGTCAATTCAACAAACAGCCGCCTCGTCATAAGCAAATTTATGAGTGGCATCACAGATTCGTAGAAGATGGTTGCATCTGCAAGCGAAAAAGCACGGGTCGTCCACGCACATCGGATGAAAATGTCGAGCGTGTCCGTGCAGCTTACGAAAGGAGCCCTAGAAAATCCACGGCACGGGCAAGTCACGAACTAAACATGTCTAAAACAACGGTATGGCGCGTTCTGAGTAACCGTCTGCACATGAAGCCGTACAAACTGCAGTTATTGCAAGCATTGCGTCCTGACGACCACAACAAAAGGTTCGAATTTTCAACTGCAATTCTACAGGACATGGAAGAGGACAATTTTGCCGAACGATTAATTTTTTCAGATGAATCAACGTTTCACATTTCTGGTAAAGTTAATCGGCATAACGTACGAATTTGGGCGAGTGAAACTCCGAGGGACGTTATTCAACATGAAAGAGACTCACCAAAGGTTAACGTCTTTTGTGCAATTTCGGTAAACAAAGTTTATGGACCTTTCTTTTTCATGGAGAAAACTATCACAGGAACCATTTACCTGGACATGTTAGAAAACTGGCTATTTCCTCAACTTCAGGAAGATTCAAATCACTTCATCTTCATGCAAGATGGCGCCCCACCACACTTCTCTGAACCTGTACGACGGTACCTAAATAACACCATTCCAGGACGGTGGATTGGAAGAGCAGGAGCACAAGATCAATGTCATCGTCTGTGGCCTCCCAGGTCACCAGACCTTACACCCTGCGATTTTTATTTGTGGGGGTACATAAAGGACTGTGTTTATGTCCCACCTATGCCCGCTACTCTTCAAGAGGTACGACATCGAATTGTTGCGGCCGTGAATTCGGTAACTAAAGACCAGTTGCGTCGTGTGTGGCAAGAAATGAGATACCGGTTTGATATTTGTCGTGTAACAAATGGTGCTCATATTGAGGTACAGTTTTGATATTTGTTGTGTAACATTTGGTACTCATATTGAGTGAAGGACCGTTGGAATTGTGTTTCTATCATTTGTAGTTTTTGAGAAATAAATGTTTGAAATCTGCTCTTTCTTTTTGAAACGCCCTGTATAATAATTCCAATCCCAAAAAAGCAGGTGTTGACAAATGTGAAAATTACCGAACTATCAGTTTAATAAGTCCCGGCTGCAAAATACTAACGCGAATTCTTTACAGACGAATGGAAAAACTAGTAGAAGCCGACCTCGGGGAAGATCAGTTTGGATTCCGTAGAAATGTTGGAACACGTGAGGCAATAATGACCCTACGACTTATCTTAGAAGCTAGATTAAGGAAAGGCAAACCTACGTTTCTAGTATTTGTAGACTTAGAGAAAGCTTTTGACAATGTTGACTGGAATACGGTCTTTCAAATTCTGAAGGTGGCAGGGGTGAAATACAGGGAGCGAAAGGCTATTTACAATTTGTACAGAAACCAGATGGCAGTTATAAGAGTCGAGGGGTATGAAAGGGAAGCAGTGGTTGGAAAGGGAGTGAGACAGGGTTGTAGCCTCTCCCTGATGTTATTCAATCTGTATATTGAGCAAGCAGTGAAGGAAACAAAAGAAAAATTCGGAGTAGGTATTAAAATCCATGGAGAAGAAATAGGAACTTTGAGGTTCGCCGATGACATTGTAATTCTGTCAGAGACAGCAAAGGACTCAGAAGAGCAGTTGAATGGAATGGATAGTGTCTTGAAAGGAGGATATAAGATGAACATCAACAAAAGCAAAATGAGGATAATGGAATGTAGTCGAATTAAGTCTGGTGATGCTGAGGGAATTAGATTAGGAAATAATACCCTTAAAGTAGTAAAGAAGTTTTGCTATTTGGGGAGCAAAATAACTGATGATGGTCGAAGTAGAGAGGATATAAAATGCAGACTGGCAATGGCAAGGAAAGCGTTTCTGAAGAAGAGAAATTTGTTGACATCGAGTATAGATTTAAGTATCAGGAAGTCATTTCTGAAAGTATTTGTATGGAGTGTAGCCCTGTATGGAAGTGAAACATGGACGATAAATAGTTTGGACTAGAAGAGAATAGAAGCTTTCGAAATGTGGTGCTACAGAAGAATGCTGAAGATTAGATGGGTAGATCACATAACTAATGAGGAGGTATTGAATAGAATTGGCGAGGAGTTTGTGGCACAACTTGACAAGAAGAAGGGATCCGTTGGTAAGACATGTTCTGAGGCATCAAGGGATCACAAATTTAGCATTGGAGGGCAGGGTGGAGGGTAAAAATCGTAGAGGGAGACTAAGAGATGAATACACTAAGCAGATTCAGAAGGATGTAGGCTGCAGTAGGTACTGGGAGATGAAGAAGCTTGCACAGGATAGAGTAGCATGGAGAGCTGCATCAAACCAGTCTCAGGACTGAACACACACACACACACATGGGAAGGAATACCAAATTATGGCACTGTGATACTCTTAGCATACTGTGTGGCATTATCCTTTACATTCATATGCTTTTTCTTGTGTACTAATTTATTCACAACTTCTTCCTTTTTTTTGTGATAACTGTTGACTCAGGCTGTTTTATAAAGTTTAGCTCAGTCATTCTGTCTTGCTTATTCACTGGGAATTTAAATACTCTATCTATTATACGGTGAAAGGTAAAAAGTTTTTGGCTTCTTGGTAGACAAGAGTTACTGTGTGTCAAAATATCTGTTGCTGTCGGTTTCCTGAATACTTTGAAGGCATCCTTACAATCTTGCTTCACAAGTGAGCCGTAGCCATGCATATTCGTGAAAGTGGCTACCCCCAGGTTGGAATCGGCGAGGATCTCGCGATTTTGCGTACTCGAGATAACAACAAGTAACTGGATCTACTGGAACAATCGGAGGAAATCATAATACATTAAAAGAATGAGTACATGCCACACAAGTCACTGTTTCAGAAACTTTGCAGATCTCTTAATATCTGTAATTATTTAGTGACCTTTCAGTACACTGTTAGCTTATGATGGGACAAATTTTAGAACTACATGGCATGGTTGCATATTATCTTTGTTTCTTCAGTATCCCTCTAATTTCATGTTTCTGTTCATTATGAGCTCACTTGCACTTTTGTGTGTCTCTACAGGATGTGACTTTCATGAAGATATATGGGCTATGCATGCATATAACTGTTATTGTGATGCTGACAAAAGCGATGGACAATATATACCATTCCAATTTAGTCTATTTTATCTGTTGGCAGTGATGCAGAAGTACATCTTAGGAGACTACTCCAAGGGAAATAGGCACATTATTTTATTTTTATTATTTTTTTATGTTTATACTGGTTCTTTATAAGGGCTTGACATTCAAAACGCATAAATTCAATGTTTTTTAAACTGTTAGTAGATGGTTACGCTGACATTTTAACTTTAATTTTTACAACCACGACCTCATATCCGTTATTAATATAATCAAAAACTAAACTAAGCAATCTGGATACGCCTTCAGGGAGGACATGAAAAGATACAACGCAAAACCCAAATGTAAATGTGAGCTGAAGCTTCTTAGAAAATTATACCTGTGCTATAGGAAAGCCAATGAAGAGGATGTTTTTGATCTATAAGCATGTTACAGGGTTATTCAGTTTTTTAAAGGGTATCATATTCACCATTGACTGTAGAGATTATTTCACAGTTACATCAGCAGCTTTAAAGGCAATTATCAAATGGTTCTGCAAAAGACTTTACTTCAACACGACAGACTTTAAAATCCTCCAACACATATACATGCCATTGTATGAACTGAGCCTTTTCACTTTAAGAATGCAGTAGAACTGAATGGGCGTGAAGCTCCGTACATCATTAAATGATGCAAATTACATGAACTATTGCTAATGTTAACATTCTTAACATAAGTCGCAATAACCGGATGGTTCCTACACGTGAGTAAGAACATTGATTTGTTGTGATTTGTGTTATGTATTTTAATATTGGCATTAGTTCACGTAATTTACATAACTTCATGATTTATGGAGCCCCACGCTGATCAAAGTTGCTGCACTCTTACAAGAGAAAAGGCTTTGTTCTGACAATGACATGAATACATACGGCAGAATTTTAAAGTTTGTCATGTGCTGTAGTAAAATCTTTTACAGTGCCACTTGATAATGGTTTTACGGCCAAAACTGCAATTGTGAAATACATAATCATTACAGTCAACAACAAATATGATGTCCTTTAAAAAATTTTACATGACTGTGAACCCCAAACATCAGAAATTAACCAACACTGTTGAGGTTTATAGGGTCACTTACTGACTTCTGTCTCAGGACCACCCGCACACTATTTAATGATTTTTCCGACATTTCACCAGCACAAGTTCTGGTCTTGTCAAATGTTCACCCACCACTGCTGGTTGCAGACTTCTGAAGAGAGCCCTCCTATTCTGATTAATTCGACAGGTGAGAACATGGGTAGGAATGGTGCTGCACAACTTTGGTTTTGCTTGTGACACAACAGGCAATCTTTCACTCATGAGTAGGATTCTTCCTTTCGGATTCAGGAGCTTACTGCTTGTGCACTCTCTGATGACTAAGCAGGGTAAAACCACACCAAAAACAGGTTGGTTGGTTGGTTGGTTTTGGGGAAGGAGACCAGACAGCGTGGTCATCGGTCTCATCGGATTAGGGAAGGATGGGGAAGGAAGTCGGCCGTGCCCTTTCGGAGGAACCATCCCGGCATTTGCCTGGAGTGATTTAGGGAAATCACGGAAAACCTAAATCAGGATGGCCCGACGCGGGATTGAACCGTCGTCCTCCCGAATGCGAGTCCAGTGGGTAACCACTGCGCCACCTCGCTCGGTTTACAATATCCGTGCAGTATTGGGGATGTATGCAATATATATTGTACCTTTTTTAGTGTCTCTTGTTCGGCTACATTGTCGGGCAATATTGACAGCTATAGGTAATATCTATTAGCCGCGTACCTCGCACAAATATCCTCTGGCAGTGTTGCTAATAAGTAGCTCCAATTTATAGCCCTTCAATATTGCCCAGCAATATTGACAGCAATATGTAGTACCTATTGCCAGTGTACCTCGCGCATACAGTCGCAGGCGGTGTTGCCGAACAAGTGGCTCCAGTACGTATAACGTCAGTGTCACCTAGCTACGTTCCCGGGCAGTATTGGGGGCCGTATGCAGTATCTATTGGCTGTGTACTTTTTTATAGTGCGTGTTGCTCGGTTACATTGTCGGGCAATATTGACAGCAATATGAAACTTGTATTGGCCGTGCACCTCGAGCAAATCGCATCTGGCATTGTTTCCGAACAAGTAGATCCGATTATTAGCTCTTCAATATTGCCCGGCAATATTGACGGTAATATGCAATACCTACTGATCATGTACATCGCGCAAACAGTCGCTGGCGGTATTGCCGAACAAGTGGCTCTAATACGTATAGCGTCAGTGTCAGCCGGCTACGTATACGGGCAGTTGGGTTGGGTCATTTGCGGAAGGAGACCAGACAGCGAGGTCATCGGCCTCATCGGATTAGAGGAGGACGGGGAAGGAAGTCGGCCGTGCCCTATGAAAGGAACCATCCTGGCATTTGCCTGGAGCGATTTAGGGAAATCACGGAAAACCTAAACAGGATGGCCCGACGCGGGATTGAACCGTCGTCCTCCCGAATGCGAGTCCAGTGGGTAACCACTGCGCCACCTCGCTCGGTCCAAAAACAGGGTGCCACAGAATAATGGGAATGTTTGAAATGAGTAGTGGCAGCCATGCGCAGCACTGTGGGTTCGCTGACAGTTAGTTAGTAAACAGTCTGCCATTTCAGTAATCCCGGTTCAGTGGAATGAACAACAGCATGCGTTAGCCATAAAAATGTTTTATAAAAACAATGATAGTTTGATAGCGGTGCAGAGAGAGTTTCGAAGTTTTTATAATTTAGGACGTAATGATGCTATTTTATTGAAACACACAATAAAATGCTGAATTCATAACTTTGAAGAGACTGGATCTGCCCTCAAGAAGAAACCAACAAGACGACCAAGAAGTGTGCGTTCTCCAACGAACACTGATGTCTGTCTTGCAGAGCTCACGGCATTCAATTCGTAACCAAGCAGCAGTGTTTGGAATGCCCCGGGAGGGTCTTCGCAGAATTCTTCATATCGATTTAAAATTTCATCTGTACAAACTACAGATGGTGCAACAATTGAAGGACAACGATTACGGGTTACGATTGGGATTCTGTCAATAAATGATAACAAAACTAAACACTGACGATCAATTTCTAAACAAGTTGTGGATGTCAGATGAGGCACATTTTCATCTCTCAGGTTATGTGAATAAACAGAACTACCACTACTGGACAAACACAAATCCTAATGACATTCATGAGCGCCCTCTACACGCTAGTAAAGTGACAGTATGGCGTGGTGTTTCATCACGTGGGATTATCGGACCGTGTTTTTTCACAAATGAACAGGGAAACACAATAACTGTCAATGATGATTGTCGTGTGGACATGTTACGAGCTTTCATTACACCTGCATTGAACAAATTTCCAAACGTTCAAGAAGCCTGGTTTCAACCGGATGGAGCGACATCACACACTACACGGCAATCAATGGCATATGTGCAAGAATTGTTTGGCAACCGTGTGATCTCACTATTCGGTAACATTCCCAGCGCCCTAGATCACTAGATTTATCCGTTTTTGATTTTTTTCTTGTGGGGCTACCTCAAGAGCAAAGTCTACACGATTCGACCAAGAACCCTGGATGAGTTAAAACAGAGAATCTGGAATGCAATTCACAGTATCCTAGATGAGATGTTGCAGTGGTCAACGAGGAATCTCAAGAGGAGATTTCACGAATGTATTCATATAGGACGACGCCATCTAAAGGGTGTAATTTTAAAAAAAAATGATAAGTGCCATCAATGTTTCATACATGGCAAAGTTATAAGGTTTCTATTACTATGAATGCAATTTCTTTCCTTCATCACTTCCAGTTTTACTGGATTGTGGAAATGTTCCCGTTTTTCTGTGTCATCCTGTATATTCAGTTTGAGTAACTATATGCAGGTGCAGTTTCCACCAAGTTATAGCAGACAATGTGATGAATTTTCTCATGTTCTCCTGGAACTTTCACATAACAATGACTTATTTTACATCGAAGAACATTTCTTTTCCATGGCTTTAAAGAAGGCTTTAGTGACACTTACACTAAAAACAGATGACATACCACAAAGAAATTATCTGAATGGGACCAAAATCTGTGATGTACAGATAAACAAATGATTTCAATTCCAAAAAAGGTGGATGATTTATTCAAGAAAAAGATCTTCACAATTCTGTCCAATTGGCACATTACACCGCCAAAATCCCACGCTGGCTTCAGAGGGCTGCCCACAATGCTCCAAACATCATCAACTGGGGAGGGATCCAGTGACACTCTTGGCAATAGAAACTCTTGCTGTGTGCAGGCAGGCATAATCTTGCTGAAATGTAACCCCAGGATGGCTTTCCACGAAGGGCAATGAAATGAAGAGTGGAATATTGTTGACATACTATTGTGCTGTAAGGGTGCTGCAAATGATAACCAAAGGGGTCCTACTGTCAAACTGAATGGCACCCCAGGCTGCACAGTGTGTTGGCCAGTTGAGGTCGTCATCCTTTCATTTTTCTCGGTGAGCACGGATTTAGAAGTGACCAGTAGTGCGTATTGCAAAGTTTGGTTCAAATGGCTCTAAGCACTATGGGACTTAACACCTGAGGTCATCAGTCCCCTAGACTTAGAACTACTTAAACCTAACCAACCTAAGGACATCACACACATCCGTACCCGAGGCAGGATTCGAACCTACGACCGTAACAAGCGTGCGGTTCCGTACTTAAGCGCCTAGAACCGCTCGGCCACAGCGGCCGGCAAAGTTTGCTTCACGTGTGGATTTTAAACAATGCTTCAGGCACAAAGAAAATCTTGCACTGGAACACCACATCACTTTGCAGTCTTTTTAGAAGGTCTAATAAAACCGTATCGTTATAGATCCCACTGATCATGCCTTAGAAAACGAAAAAGGCGAAACACTTCTGAGATAAATAAATTAAGTGGCAGCAGGAAAAGGCAGTTTCATTTACAAATCCAGTAATTATGTTCTTGTTGCGGAGGATGGCCACACAAACAAACTTGTTCTTAGAAGCCATTTGGAGAACTGTAAACAATACTGAAAGTCATAGCCACACAGCTGCTGGTGCAAACTGTGAAAATAGTGAAATGTAATATTTACATAACACTCCTTGGCCTGATTTGATGCACATTCAAGATGCTTCATAGTCACATGTGGATTGTGCGTTACTGCTACTAAAATTTTAGTTACATTTCTTTCATTGGTTGATGTTCTATTCTGATGACATACTTTGTTCTACACACTGTGAGTTCCTTGAAATTATTTTAGATGTTTGGAAAGACAGATGTTTGATATAATCAGGATATCTTTCAGCATACAAGTGCGAAACAGCTTCATGAGCAAACTGTCTGTGACTACGAAGGCTTTCCCGGCGTAATAATTGATAATATTCTTCTCGGGTATGCAGCCGGATTATAACGTCTTCATGACACAATATTTCCGCGGTCCAACTGGCTGCCATCTTCAGGTGAGGGTGCTGGTGCACGATCTCGCCGGAACTGACTTCCCAGCGCAAGCGGCGGCCCCTATATAGGCCGCAGAAGACCCACAACGCGTGCGCGAGAAGGTGCCGTAACTGCCCTCTAGCGCAGTAAACATAGTGCGCCGCCAGTGGTGGAAAAAGGCGAAATCGAGATATCGCTGTCAAAAATGAAAAATTTTTTTAAAATTTTTATTCCAACGATCGAAACACAGACCGATGTTTTTTAATGTCAGATAACACCGGGTCCCAAGTCTTACTTAAAAGATAACCCTTGTCTCTATTAATAAGATTGTCAGATAAACGAATCTCTATGGATTCTTTTAAAACACAGTCCCAATAGCGAGATGCAGGGGCAACCATTTGTGTCGCGTCATATAGCATTCTGTGTCCCTCAGTGAGACAGTGCTCCGCCACTGCGGATTTCTCAGGTTGAAGCAGCCGTGTGTGCCGCTGATGCTCAACACATCGGTCCTGAATGGTCCGGATTGTCTGACCAATATAAGCCTTCCCACAGTGGCAAGGGATCTTGTACACACCGGGCTTCCTCAAACCCAAGTTATCCTTAACAGAGCCAAGAAGCGCTCTAATCTTGGCTGGCAGACAAAAAATACTTTTGATATGATATCTTTTTAGAATTCTTCCTATCTTCGAGGAAATGCTCCTAGCAAAAGGCAGAAAAGCCATTTGCAGGTATCTTCCGGTGGTTCAGGCGATGGTCCAAACTGGAAAGCATGACGGATCTGTTTATCTGTATAGCCATTCTGCTTGAACACAACCTTAAGATGGTCCAATTCTTGTGTCAAGCTTTCTCCATCTGAAATGGTATAAGATCTTCTCGCCAATGTCCGCAGGACCTCCGTACGCTGGAACGATGGATGATAGCTAGAAGTATGCAGGTAACGGTCCGTGCGCGTAGGCTTTCGATAAACACTGTGTCCCAGTGTCCCATCATCCTTTTTGTACACCAGAACATCCAGAAACGGAAGCTTTCCATCACTTTCCACCTCCATGGTAAACTTGATGCTAGGATGCAGGGAATTAAAATGATCTAGGAGGCGGTCAAGAGCCTCTCTCCCATGAGGCCACACCATAAACGTGTCGTCAACGTACCTCCAAAAACAGGTTGGTTTTAAGGACTCCGTCTCCAGAGCCATGACCTCCAAATCTTCCATAAAAAGGTTGGCGACTATTGGGGACAATGGGCTCCCCATAGCCACTCCATCAGTCTGTTCAAAATATTTGTCATTGAATAAAAAGCACATCGACGTCAGCACGTGGCGACAAAGCCTGGTTGTTTCCTCATCCAGTTTCTCACCAATTAATTGCAAGGATTCTTCCAGAGGAACCCAGGTAAAAAGCGACATGACATCAAAGCTCACAAGCAAATCGCAGGGACTAAGAGACAAGGACTTCAATCTCTGAATAAACACCATAGAATTGGGAATGTGATGTTCGCATTTACCGACGTGAGGGCCAAGAACAGATGCTAAATACTTGGCTAGATTGTAGGTAGGAGCATCCAAATTACTCACGATCGGACGAAGCGGGACCCCTTTCTTACGAATCTTGGGTAGACCGTATAGTCTCGGTGGCACGGCAGCACCAGGACGAAGTTGTTTGAGAACATCGTCAGGTAAAGAACTCTTCTTCAGCAGTGAAAGCGTCTTCCATTTTATCCGTTCAGTTGGGTCGTCCTGCAATGTTCTGTATACTGAGTCCTCAAGTAACAGATCCATCTTTCCCAGATAGTCATCACGTGACAGAAGAACCGTTGCGTTGCCTTTGTCCGCTGGTAGAACTATCAGATCCTCGACTTCTCTAATGGACCAGACGGCTGCCCTTTCGAGAGAGATGTTACTCCGTGGAGGCGGCGCCCGTTGCAATGTATGTGAGACCTCTTGCCTAATCTCTTCAGCTTGGTCCTCCGAAAAGTTGGACACTGCTTGTTCGACTGCACAGATGAATTCGGTGATAGGTACATTCCTCAGTGTAGGGACAAAATTCAGGCCTTTCTCCAACACTGACAGTGTAGCGTCGTCCAGTTCTGTCTGACTGCTACTGCAGAAGAAAACAGAGGCTTCTGTTCTCCGCCAACACACAAA